>NC_090054.1:20440706-20500706 GCF_038355195.1 Osmerus mordax | reverse complement strand
GATGGGTCTACATCTCAACCCTGGAGATTCAAACGCAGATGCTGCCTTCACACACACACACACACACACACACACAGAAAACACAAGCACAACCCTGAACAAACAAACACACAGCCACAAACTACGTTCAAGGTCATGACAACTCTTGCACAGGATCTGGACAAGCGTTGCATGTGGGATATTCTTAGTCCTTATTCTTAGTTTAGATTATTCTTAGTTGTTCTGTTCATTATCATTCATTGTTATTCAAATATTTATGTTTATTAGATCCATAAATATATTGCTGATAATATTAGCAGCTCAACTAGGATGGAGGTTTAGAAAGACCTGAAGGGATCCGTCAAGAGGAGCAGGATCATGGAATACAAACATACTTACATTTACATTTAGTCATTTAGCAGACGCTCTTATCCAGAGCGACTTACAGTAAGTACAGGGACATTCCCCCGAGGCAAGTAGGGTGAAGTGCCTTGCCCAAGGACACAACGTCAGTTTGCATGACCGGGAATCGAACTGGCAACCTTTGGATTACTAGCCCGACTCCCTCACCGCTCAGCCAACTGACTTCTGTCTGTACCTCCACTAAACCTGACACTTGATCTGGAAACGTCCCTGCTTGTGTCCCTGTGCCCAAAACATCAGACACCTGGTGACCACATCGTCCTGGTGACCACATCGTCCTGGTGACCACATCGTCCTGGTGTCACTGTGGACAACGGTGTTAGATCTACAAACTCAAACAAGTGTTTTACTGTCACTGACAAAACTGTGATGAATTCCACATATCTCTCTTTTCAGCAGCTCTGTCTCTCGCTCTCTCATTTCCTCTACTTCACGGTATTCTTTCTGTCTTCCATTCTGTTCTTTTTTTGGACTGGAGTAGAGTGCAAGGGAGATGTCCAATTACCTGGTTACAAGGTCCGGGGCAATTAAGGAAATGTACAGTTCAGCTGGGTTCAGGGTTTCAGGAAGGACCGTTGGGAAGAGGGAGAAGAGAGGTGGTGGGGAGAGAGACAAGAGAGGTGGTGGGGAGAGAGAGAAGAGAGGTGGTGGGGAGAGAGAGAAGAGAGGTGGTGGGGAGAGAGAGAAGAGAGGTGGTGGGGAGAGAGAGAAGAGAGGTGGTGGGGAGAGAGACAAGAGAGGTGGTGGGGAGAGAGAGAAGAGAGGTGGTGGGGAGAGAGACAAGAGAGGTGGTGGGGAGAGAGAGAAGAGAGGTGGTGGGGAGAGAGACAAGAGAGGTGGTGGGGAGAGAGAGAAGAGAGGTGGTGGGGAGAGAGAGAAGAGAGGTGGTGGGGAGAGAGGGAAGAGAGGTGGTGGGGAGAGAGACATGAGAGGTGGTGGGGAGAGAGACATGAGAGGTGGTGGGGAGAGAGAGAAGAGAGGTGGTGGGGAGAGAGAGAAGAGAGGTGGTGGGGAGAGAGAGAAGAGAGGTGGTGGGGAGAGAGAGGGCTGAAAGAGCCTTGTAAAACTATGACTCATATTTTGTGTCCAGTAAAGTCAGAGTGAGTGGTAGTGGTGGGCGAGGGAGGGAGGGAGGGAGGGCGGCATGGCGGTCAGGCCTGGTGACATCGCTGGCTGGATATGACGGTAAACTGTGTAAGTGGCATTAAGGTGATTATTTAACCCATTCGCCCTCGGAGGAGTGGCAAGGGGCTGTTCTGAACAGGGTGGTGCTTTACTGTACTTTACAGGGGAGCATAAATCAGCAGGTGCTTCTACCTCTGGGATGTAATGCGAGGTCGAACTGACATCATCCTGGTGGTCTTGAAGGAAAACCAAGGTGCGAAGATGCTCAATGAACCTAAACGTTCCTAAACTTTCAGACTTTTGCCCTGTAGGACGCAGCACACACTTATCTCCTGCGTTCTGCGGCAGAGGAAAAGAGGATCCGTGTGGGATTTTCATTTCATCCCTTTGCACTAAACAGTTTCCCAGCTTGTCCAGGCTTTGACTCAGCAATACCTTGGCATGTCCCTGGACAGTGGAGGAGAGGAGGAGAGAGGGGGAAAGGAAGGATGAGAGGGAGGAGAGAAGGAGAGAGGGGGAAAGGAAGGATGAGAGGGAGGAGAGGATGATAGAGGGGGAAAGGAAGGATGAGAGGGAGGAGAGAAGGAGAGAGGGGGAAAGGAAGGATGAGAGGGAGGAGAGGATGAGAGAGGGGGAAAGGAAGGATGAGAGGGAGGAGAGAAGGAGAGAGGGGGAAAGGAAGGATGAGAGGGAGGAGAGAAGGAGAGAGGGGGAAAGGAAGGATGAGAGGGAGGAGAGAAGGAGAGAGGGGGAAAGGAAGGATGAGAGGGAGGAGAGAAGGAGAGAGGGGGAAAGGAAGGATGAGAGGGAGGAGAGAAGGAGAGAGGGGGAAAGGAAGGATGAGAGGGAGGAGAGGATGAGAGAGGGGGAAAGGAAGGATGAGAGGGAGGAGAGAAGGAGAGAGGGGGAAAGGAAGGATGAGAGGGAGGAGAGGATGAGAGAGGGGGAAAGGAAGGATGAGAGGGAGGAGAGAAGGAGAGAGGGGGAAAGGAAGGATGAGAGGGAGGAGAGGACGAGAGAGGGGGAAAGGAAGGATGAGAGGGAGGAGAGGAGGAGAGAGGGGGAAAGGAAGGAGGAGAGGGAGGAGAGAGGGGGAAAGGAAGGATGAGAGGAGGAGAGAGGGGGAAAGGAAGGATGAGAGGGAGGAGAGGAGGAGAGTTATAGCAGCTCAGCTTTCAGCCCCATTTTAGGAGGATGTCTGTTAGAGCTATTGACCTTTACTGGACAAGGACTGTCTGTCTACACTACAACTAGGGGGTAGAGAAAGAGGGGGGAGAGAGGGAGAGAGATTGGGAGGGAGACAGAAGAAGAGGAAGAGAGAGGGAGAAAGTGAGAGAGGGAAAAGGAGAGGCTGTAGAGAAGACAGGATGAGATCTCTCAGTGTGATGCAGCTCTGGCTGATAGAGACCTCTCTTGGAATGATCTGATATCTCTTCTCCAGCATCGTACTGGACACTGTCAGAGCAAATAAACTGGCCAAACCACAACATTACAACAAAAAGTGCTGAGATTGTCTCAATTTTCTTTTCTTTTTTTTCACAAATGTCTGCTCAAATGCTGAACAGTCTCTCACACACGCACACAGAGACACATCAAACACACACTCACACACACACACACACACTCTTCAGCCCACACACCGGTCTTTCCATCCCTCCGCTCCGAGGCGATGTCCCAGAATTCCACAGGGCCACTCATTAGGGCCGCGCAAAGCCTCTCAAGGGGGCTTGTGGGTAAACTTTGGAGAGGTCACCTCTTCTCCTCTCTCTCTTCATCCCTCCGTTCCAGCTCTCCTCCTGGTCCTGTCAGAGTATAGTGTAAACAAGCAGAAAGGTTAGCTCTGTTTCACCTGACGCTGTCTTCTCTCATTAGGGACAGGAAGCAGGGAAACACAGCTCTTTCAGAGAGGACCACACCGCGAGAAAAGGGTCGCCACACACTCCCAGGTAGCCTGCTGATCTCAAGCTACGCTGCCGTTCCCACGGATTTAGTCGCATCAGTCAGGTGGCTGAGCGGTGAGGGAGTCGGGCTAGTAATCCGAAGGTTGCCAGTTCGATTCCCGGTCATGCCAACTGACGTTGTGTCCTTGGGCAAGGCACTTCACCCTACTTGCCTCGGGGGGAATGTCCCTGTACTTACTGTAAGTCGCTCTGGATAAGAGCGTCTGCTAAATGACTAAATGTAAATATAAATCAGGACGGATGTCTTGGTTGCCGGTGGAGACGTAATTAGTGTTCTGACTGACTTGTCACCTCTGCGTAAATCCAACCAGAAGCTTGACCTTTCTTCATTACTTACTGTTTTTGATGGTCAGGTTTATGACGGTCAGGTTTTTGAACAATACACACTGTCTAACAAAGGGACATTATATGTTGAGGCGGGGTGAGGTCATTTTGAGGATGTTAATGTTTAGAGGCAGTACTAATCCTTCAGACTTGAGCAACACTAATACAGAATTACAGTGTTTGTAAAATCCATTAAGCCATCATTCTCTTCCTGTGTTAAACTGGTACTTTTAATAGCTGAGTTATTAAAATAATTGATTGCAGGCATTGACACAAATGTCTGGTAAATGTGATTCCTCCCCTCTCTTCACCTCTCTATCTACACATCTCCCTTTTCCACCTGATCTCTCTCTCTCTGTCTGTCTCTCTGTCTCTCTCTCTTTCCCTTTCACTCCCTCTCTAATTCTCTAGTTCTCATTCCCTCTTTATCTCTCTCTCTCTGTCTGTCTCTCTCTCTCTCTCTCTCTCTCTGTCTCTCTCTCTGCTCGGTACAGATTCATTAGCCGGTGGCCTGGGTCTGGTGTTGCCTGCCTGCCTGTTTGCTGACTGCTTGTGGAAAAAGCCATTTAGCCTGCTGAATGTCAAGGTTAGCGCGGGCTGTCCTTGTCATCAGTCTTGGCGGCAGAAGGTCAGGGATAAGCTTTCCTCAAATGGGCAGCGTCAAACACTGGGGGAGGCTGACTTAACTCCCCCCCCTCTCTCTCTCTCTCTCTCTCTCTCTCTCTCTCTCTCTCTCTCTCTCTCTCTCTCTCTCTCACTCTGTCTCTCTGTCTCTCTCTCTCGCTCTGTCTGTGTCTCTCACTCTGTCTCTCTGTCTCTCTCTCTCTCTCTCTCTGTGTCTCTCACTCTGTCTCTCTGTCTCTCTCTTCTCCCTAGCTCTCCTCTCTATATTTCTCTCAATCTCTTTTGGGCTGATACTGTTCTGTTTCTATTCTGACTCTTTTGGAGTGAGTGTAGGGCGGAGACAACTTCTCACACACACACACACACACACACACACACACACACACACACACACACACACACACACACACACACACACACACACACAGACACCACATACAAACACATACACACATTTTCTGTATTTTCGGCTACGGCTGTGCACTCCAGTGTCCAGCAAGCAAAATTGTATTCCCACCCCTGCTCAATCAGTGTACGGTTGCTGTCTTTCAGAGTAATGAACGATGAAGGGCACAACCAGGGGGACACATCAAACGTCCCTCTTGTCCCCTGTGCTCCATAATTGGGGCCAGTATTAATGCAGCGAGTAATTACAGTATGGTGTCGACTGCCCCAAAGTCAGTTGACTTGGAGTGTGTGACCCTCACCATTACCACGCTGCCACCGTGACCACACCCAGGGTAGTAGGATTGGACATCTTAGTTTTAAAGAGTATGAAGTTTTGAAACTTCACTAAACAAGTTTGCCAAGTTTTTTTTTAATTGGTGATTTTTTTCTTCTTCTGAAGAACTGATGCTTGCCAGTTAAAAAAAACACCCAGGGTGTTTAGGGAATCTACAGATATCCACGGCGAGTGAATATAAAGTAAATGCTATGTGTGCATTGACTGTGTGTGTGTGTGTCTGCATCATCTCACACTGCCTGAATAAAAACGAACTTTTTCATTATCTTGTCCTCCAGAGTCCGTCTTTCATTAATGCTCTCTCTCCCTCTCCCTCTCTCTCCCTCTCTCTCTCCCTCTCCCTCTCTCCTTCTCTCCCCCTCTCTCTCTCACTCTCTCCTCCCTTTGGTTTTATTCCAGCGTCTCCTCTCACAAGGTCCAAGTTGAAACAGATGCAGATGATTAAAGCATGTCAGACGAAGTTTGAGTGTTTAGCTATTCAGGAAACAGACAAGATTATTACATTTGACTGAAAGTGTAGTTTAGCCAAGCAGAGTTGTGTGTGTGTGAGTGTGTGTAGTTGCCCTCAGTAAGGGAATCCTTTGCTTATCATTCTTGGCAATGAGGAATTACCCAAACACGTTCTTCTTTAAATTAGCTTTGAATAAAATCACATCAGTTTGCGTACAAATTAAACATCTTAAACATTCAGACGCAGAGCTTCGGAATCAATACAGAGAAACAGTGATAATGTATATATTCGTATCAAACTGTTCTACTCGTATCATTCTGCGTGGCAAGGCCTTGTTTGTGGCAGAACATCTGGAACCCCTTTTCATCGGTCATTGGCTTGGCTGACTACATTCCTAAAATGAGTTAAAAGCATAATTCGCTTTTTCAGAATCTACAGTGCTAAATAAACTGTCTAAATAAGCATTATCTGTGTGGAACACAACATCAATACATTTTTGAACACGGTACCAATGCAGTTGATTCTGTTGCGCTTTTGCTTGGTTTTATAGTTTGTGTATATGCAAAATACATAAGCCAGAATATATATAACTGAAGGTGCATCATGTGACGCATCATGTGACGCATCATGTGAGAGGGAGTCATGAGGCTTTCACAAGCGCTGTCGCCTCGAGGTCGTCCTCCGAACACTGGCCTCTTCTGACGACAGGACAGTGGGGATCCAAGGAGGGGAAGAGGGGGACAAAAGTATTTCTTCATCTCCTGTATCCTCCGATGACTGTTTTCTGGTCATGCTTGGAATGTTCCCCTCTTTGAACCTTGAACTTCTGTGCATTGTCTCGGCTTGCCTCTGGCTCCACTTGAGCCTGCCATGGGTTTGGAAACCTGGACGAGACTGGTGAACAGGCCGACGTAGTGATGCAGAGACAACATTCAGTCGGCGTGATTCAGAGTATAAACAAAGTCACACTGGGTGTCATCAACCTTAACGTGGCAGATCATCGACTGAGTTGAGACCGTGCAAGTCTTTATTGAATAAATATGTAGGTAGGTGACTGCTGGGTGGGGGGGATGGGGGTGGAGCAATGAGGGGTGGGGTGGAGGGTCGAGGTCTGCCATGTGACTTGACGGTTCCTCAATCAAAATCGACACACACAAGGACACGTATGTCACCTGCCCTGTAGACCGTGACCTGGCTGGAGAGGGAGAGGAGAGGGAGAGAGGAGAGGGTTAGAGAGGAGAGGGAGAGAGGAGAGGAGGAGGAGAGGGTTAGAGAGGAGAGGAGGAGGAGAGGGTTAGAGAGGAGAGGGTTAGAGAGGAGAGGAGGAGGAGAGGGTTAGAGAGGAGATGAGGAGGAGAGGGTTAGAGAGGAGAGGAGGAGGAGAGGGTTAGAGAGGAGAGGGTTAGAGAGGAGAGGAGGAGAAGAGGGTTAGAGAGGAGAGGGTTAGAGAGGAGAAGAGGAGGAGTGGGTTAGAGAGGAGAGGGTTAGAGAGGAGAGGAGGAGGAGAGGGTTAGAGAGGAGAGGAGGAGGAGAGGGAGAGAGGAGAGGGTTAGAGAGGAGAGGAGGAGGAGAGGGTTAGAGAGGAGAGGAGAGGGAGAGAGGAGAGGGTTAGAGAGGAGACGGTTAGAGAGGAGAGGAGGAGAGGGTTAGAGAGGAGAGGGAGAGAGGAGAGGGTTAGAGAGGAGAGGAGGAGGAGAGGGTTAGAGAGGAGAGGAGGAGGAGAGGGACAGAGGAGAGGGTTAGAGAGGAGGAGGAGAGGGTTAGAGAGGAGAGGAGGGGGAGAGAGGAGAGGGAGAGAGGAGAGGAAAGGAGAGAGGAGAGGAGGGGTTAGAGAGGAGAGGAGGGGGAAGCAGAGAAACATTCTATTGCAGATCAAAGGGCACAGCAGACCCCTCTGTCATCCCACACACACACACACACACACACACACACACACAACTTGCTTCATACCTGCTCCATGTCTGCCTCTCCTTGCACGCTCATCTGCATATCCCTTGCACTGCACTATAAATTTCAGCAGAAACGGGCACTTATACTTTCATAAATCTCCTCCTTGTCACTTTCAAATTACAGAGATTTATTCACAGACGAACAAGCCGGAACAGAGAACAGAGAGAGAACAGCAGAGACCGGAGAAGAGGGAGAAAAAAAAGCCTCTTCATATTTTTATGACCCAACATGGTGGTGTGTGTGTGTGTGTGTGTGGGGGGGGGGGATCTGCATATTGTGTGTGTGCAGCCAGATTACACACTGGTGTTTCCAGGCTCCAAAACGACGGTTACCATCACTTTGAGAACAGGCACCTCAAATGGCCCTAGATGATACAGCAGGAAGCAGGAAATAGTCATAGGATGTCGTATGAGTAAGGAGACAGGATGCAGGAAGAAATGTGATAATCTATTGTAGTACTTGCTTGTTTTCTCCTGGCAATCAGGTTGCAGTGTGTGAGTGTCATGGTGGAGGCAGTGTCTCTGTGGAGGGTGGGGGGGGGGGTGGGGGGGGGGGGGTGGAGGGGAGAGGAGGGGGGGGAGGAGGGTTTGTGCACGCGGGTGTGCCAACAAAGACCTGACACCTCCCTGTTTCACGATCTCATTTGTTCCAGACGTCTCGTCGGCTCAGAAACTATTTAACTTTTACTAAACGGTGTTTGATATGGACTGAGACAGGCGGGCATGTTGAGACTGTAATGCTGGCTCGCTCTCGTTCATTTCAGCTTCTTTCTCTTCCCTTTTTCGCCCCTCATGTACGTTCTTCTTCTTCTGTGGTCAGTTGCACGCTCACCTTCTTTTCAAACTAATTTTTCCATTCTCTCTTTCCCTATCTTCTTTTAATCCTTGTGTCTCTCTCACACTGACTTCCATTTCCCTATATCACTCTATCTCGATTACTCTTTTTTCCCTTGCACGGCCGCTCCCCCCTTAATTTCTCCTTCCCCTTTTCCCTCCTTCTCCCCCTCTCTCCGTCTCCCTGGATTGCTATCAGTGGCATATGTAGGCTGTTTAAATGGGAGACCTTTGAAGCTGTAGTTCCTGCCCACATTCCTCTGTTCCTTTGTCTGCGACTCCGACTGTTGAAATAGTGATTCATGTACTGCTCGTGCAGCCTCCATTAATTTCGTGTAATGTAGCTTTTATCTCTGTCTCTGGGACCACTATCTCCTCCACCGTCCTCTCCCTCTCTTTTCCTATATCTCTTTCTCTCTCCCTCTTTCTCTCTCTCTCTTCCTCTTTCTCTCCTCTCTATCTCTTTCTCTCCTCTCTTTCTCTCTCTATCTCTCTATCTCTCTTTCTTTCTCTCTCTCACTTGCTTTGCCGGTGTCTTTGTCTTCATCACTCTCTCCTCTCTCTATGGCACTGCACTATTCTCTCTATCTATCCTTAATCGCTCTCTCCCGCTCTTTCATTTTATGTGCATCTGTCGCCCTCTATTATTTTCTTATTTTCCTACTCCACCATCTTGCTTGAATGGTGGGCAGTCATTGCAGATAATTCTGTCTGTCTGTCTCTGTCTCTCTCTCTCTCTCTCTCTCTCTCTCTGTCTCTCTCTCTCTCTCTCTCTATGTCTCTCTCTCTGTCTCTCTCTCTCTTTCTTTCTCTTGCTCTCTCTCAGAAGCTTGTATGTGACGACAGTGAGCGTGTGAGGAGTCATCACCGGTATACCAAGCTTCTCTTGTTACCATTACCAAAGAGCCCTGTACGACTGCAGCAGGCAGCCACACACAGGTCCAGCAGACAGCCACACACAGGTCCAGCAGACAGCCACACACAGGTCCAGCAGACAGCCACACACAGGTCCAGCAGACAGCCACACACAGGTCCAGCAGACAGCCACACACAGGTCCAGCAGACAGCCACACACAGGTCCAGCAGGCAGCCACACACAGGTCCAGCAGACAGCCACACACAGGTCCAGCAGACAGCCACACACAGGTCCAGCAGACAGCCACACACAGGTCCAGCAGACAGCCACACACAGGTCCAGCAGACAGCCACACACAGGTCCAGCAGACAGCCACACACAGGTCCAGCAGACAGCCACACACAGGTCCAGCAGACAGCCACACACAGGTCCAGCAGACAGCCACACACAGGTCCAGCAGACAGAAACGACTGTCTTCAATGTATTAACGTGTATCAAAACATCAAGAGTATCTGGGCTGGTGTGTAAGTGATTGTTGCTCCCTTCTCGGGCCCCTGTTTAGCACTCTGTCACTCTCCTCCAGAGAACATGCCATTGCAGTCAACAGTGGAAATGTCAGGGGTCAAGTCTCTGTTGGGAAAGGTCAGAGATGCTAAACCACTGGTCACCCTGGGCCAAAATAAAGGTCAGTACCATGGCAACAGCTGGTGAATCCTGTCATTTTACACCCTGGAGCCATAGTTAGTATCTACAACTTTACATAATCAACAACCAGGCTTTATCTCGGTTTTCTTGGACATTGCTTTGCATATAATCTCGTTGCATTTAAGTTTCTCTAAAGTGTGTATGTTGTGTGTTTGTATTCAGTTGATGTTAGGAGGTGTGAGTTGTAGAATGGCCTCACTGTGCGATGACTAAAGACCTCCACCTGCATCTTAGAGTAGAATCTTTCTACTCTCATGCATCACATCAGTTAGGTGGGGTGTATGTGTGTGTGGTGTATGTGTGTGTGTGTGGGGGGGGGGGGCAGTATGTTAGCTGGGTTTGGTCCCATCATCGGCTTTTCCAACCAGCTAATTTACCCCAGTCCTCTAAGTTCTGATGATATTTCTTTTGAACTGTTTAACCTGTTTAACTGTTTAACCTGCAATCAGAATTGTGCGACATTACAGAGTCTGGTAGAGTACTGCATTAGTGACAGTGTACGCTGTGCTTTGGGAGTTAAGCAATCACCCCTCTGTTTCTCAACAGCTTATCCATGCATCTTTCTATAGTTCTGTGTGTTATGCTATCTTCCATCCTGCCACTAAAGTCCCCTGTCTTCCCCCTCCCCTTGTCTTCCATATCCTTACTTCCTATCCTGCCTCTTTTCATTACTTCCTCCAGCCCTCTCCATCTCTCAATTATCTCTTCCTCCCCCTCTCACAACAGCAGGATCCTGTTTCTGTTGCCTCTCCCAGCAGGGGGTGGGCAGTACGGGTCGGCTCTTTACACACACAACATATGTAGGATCACCTGAGCACCACCACCAGTAACCCCCACCCTTACTTCCCCTCTCCGTCCTCCCCCTCCTGTTCTCTGCCCCCTCCACCCCTTCCTCCCCCCCTCCTCCCCCTCCTCCCCATTTCTGTCCCTTCTTCCCCCTCCTCCTCCCTCCCTTCCCCTCTCCCCCTTCCTTCCTCCGTTCCCTGGCCCCGCTCCCTCCCTACTTCAGGGTTAATGTGCCCCCCAGCCGTGTGGCAAGGCAGGCTGGCCCTCTTCCCCTCTCTCCCTCGCCCGGCTCCGGGCTCACGCTGAGCACACGCTGCCCAACGACCACTGTGACAGATCACATATGGAAGACTTCCACTGGCACACAGGCAGGTAGGGAGAGGAGGGGGGGAGAAGGGAGGGAGAGCAGGCAGAGGGAGGGGAGAGAGGGGGAGGCTGAGCAGGCAGAGGGGAGAGGAGGGGGAGCAGAGAGTAGGGAGATGAGATGGAGGGGAGGAGGAGGAGAGGAGGGCTGTAATGGGCAGTTTTGGTTGTTGATTATCTTAATGGGAACAATTATTGTATAGTTTCATCTTCCATTTATTTGTACTTATTTCATGTATTTGTTTATTGATGGTAGAGACACGTGTCTCTTTTTTCGGTAAACCTTTCTTGACATTGAAAACCATGAAATCGCTCATCACGCGAGCAACGTACAGTCAGCAGGACGCAAGAAAACACTGCAACAAAACCTAAAATAAACAAGTAAACATAATCTGGGACGTGTGAGACTGAGATATTCTTCAAACTCAACTGATCCAGAGAGAGTTATTCAGAGGAGGAGGGATGACCCGGGGATGAGAGTCAGAGAGAGAAGAAGGAGGGAAAGAGATAGACAGAAGGTGAGAAGGGGTGAGGGAGAGGACGTCAAGAGAGGAAGAATGAGAGTTTGTAGACTGCACTTAATCATTCCTGTCCAAAGTCTCAATCTTACACTCATCTTTAGCATTTGGGGTGCTAAGGTCCCTGATGCCAACAAAGGTCAAGGCGATGATTTATTGTGTCTCTTATGGAGAGACTGTCTGTGGGGTAGGAACCTTGCCATGCTTTTGGACACGAACCAAGCGGACACCAACAAGGCACTAGTTTCTGTAGTAAAATATAGAACAGAGCTTTCTTTGGTCTGAACATCTAACAAAAAAGGTTTCAAATAAGAGGCCTTATTAATTGAACATTCTGTCAAGACCTACCTTAGCTTAAATATACTGTAACCTAAGGAGATAAGTATGTAGTTTAATGAAGCTTGACATCAAAACCACATGATTTCTAGATCTATAGATTATAGATCAGTTGCGGTTGATGTTGATGGTAATGGTAATGAGATACACGGTAGCCTATTGATTTATGGGAATTTGTTTGTCCTCTTCTTAAACTTTCCATATATGTTGCTGCTGGCTATGCAGTGTGTGACTGTGAAGGAAAGGTTAAAACTCCTTTTAGTGTATTTGCAGCTAGATTAACCTTATTAATGTTTTTAAACTTCCTTTTATGCTCGTTACTCAGAAGCAGCTATACAAAAAAAAATCTGAAAATGTCCTTGTGATGCCAAACCATCATTAAATATAGAAAGTACCCTTGTGACTTCAAAACATTTTTAATGAATGATCATCTCGCTCATTCAAGAGAGCATTTCAAAACTGTTCCCCTCCTACTTGTGTAGTCAACAATATTGATCATTTGTTAAGTCTAGGGAGAATGTTCCTCAAAAATCATGTTTTGTTTGACATGACAAGGTCTCTGTGAACATATTTACAGTATATTCAAACATTCTAATGATTGCATTAAAATTTGACACCAGTCAAGTCATTATCCTAATCTACGTCTTCATAAAATAAAATACAGCCTTGATACTGTTTTTATTCAAGCATCAAAACTTGAAGGTACATTATACATCTGGAACTCCACATATGGAAAGACATTCATTTCCACCTTTGAATAATGAATGACGACAACCTATAGCAGGACATAATCGTAATCCAGTTCACATAGAAGCAACAATTAAAGGCGGTCAAACAGCATCTCATCAGAGAAAACGTCGATTTCTAAAAGAGAGGTGAGGGAGGGACAGCAGATGTCCTTGTGTAATCATGTGATGACCACGTCTGATGTACTGAAACTTATGCCACACTCGAGTAAGACATGTTTGTTTTGTTGTCGATAGAGCTAGACACAGCAGCCATATAAAATGTCATTTGAGACAGTTTTTCTCTGTAGTGAATGCAATGATAAGGGCATGCAGCTAGCCTCTTGTTACAATAACCTCGATTCTTCAAGTTACATTCTACCATGGTGTCAGAAAAGTGGAAATAGAATGGAGATAGAAGGACAGAGAGGTTCCGTGTAGGAGCGTAACAAGTCCGAAGAAAATACCATGCCCTTCACAAGTAGAAAGAAATGTTCACCAGTCTAAGGCTATGATAGTCAAACATGACATCTTGTAGAAGAGGCTTTTGACCTTGTCTCCAAACGCTTTTGTCTGAGTCTTGGAACGCATACTGCAGTGCCGTTATTTTGTCGGAGTCTCAGAGTTCTATTATGCCAAACATAATGTCTAGCAGTGGTATACAGGATAAGCCAATTACAGCACATTATAACCCACTAACTGTATACCATTAATTAGGCTTTACACTTGTGTGTTTTTGGTTTGGAGTAGGGTTTGTATTTCAATGTCAGATGTGTTTTTACAGCAACAGGTACCATGAATTTCAGACACATCTTCTTTAAAGCTGTTAGGACTATCAGCAGTATTTGTAGTCATGTGGATTTTCGCTCCTAAGAAGACAAGAGGACTTCCACACTAAGCAGACAGTTCCTTTCAGCCTTTAAATTAGAGAAGCACCTCTTTGACTATAAAGTAACCTCTGGAATAAAAACGGCACAGGCTGGACTCTTTCTCTAAATATTAATCAAATAGAAAGCTTTCAGAGCTGGCATTTTCCCCTGTAAAATACAGAGTACTCCTCCATCATGTGAATGAATGGGTGAGGCATTTAGTGACAAAGAAGAGCCCTTCATCATTGTCAAATAAATCTATGGACGGTTATACTGTGTAGGTAGAATTCTCAATGTCTAATGTGGAGTGTAAGACAAATAGAATATACATTTAAGGTGAAATAAGTGCTGTGAAGGATGTATTTGAGTGGTGCAGGTTCAGATTAAAATGAAAATCAACAGGAATTGATTGCTCGGGTCTGTCAACGTACTGAAATTCCCGTTAGGAAAAAATACAAAAGTTTTTTTTTTGGTGCATTTGCTTCTTTTTGATTTGACAGGTGTTGGACTGGTTGTTAACATCTTTTCTCTTTCTCTTTAAGCGACAGTGTGTAAAGATCTTCTGCTGCTCCCCAGGAAGGAAAAGACCCCATTTTCTATCTGAAGCGTTTCTGAATGGCACGCTACAAAGGTTGGATGTTCCTCTGCCCTTTCTGTTTTAAATGGTACGTTGGCATTTCGCTTCACACGTGTCAGCAGAACCCACCTCTCCAGTCTGAGCACCCTGTATTTGTTCACACCCGCACACGCTCTTGATTTTTATCAATTTTCAGGAATTAGGACTAAAGACAGTGGCGTGTACGTGATTATGTGCATGTGCCGGACGCGGGCGTAAAAGTGTCCTCATGTGCGATGTGTTGTATGCAGACATTTACATTTCCAGGCTTTATTATGTTAATTCCAAGTGCCCTCTTCAAATAAATCTATTACATAGATAGCTGAAACTTCTTCTCAGAATAAACATAATTTCACCCTGTAATGGATCTGAAGGAGTATGACCGTGCCGAAGCAGGGAATATCCATACCATACAGTTACATAAGGCATGTGTGGTTCTTGTGTGGTAATCTGTGTATTACAGTACATTACTTGCCTCGCAAATGTTTTCAGTTCAGCCTGGGTATTTTTGTGTGTAATTGTTCTCGAGATATTTCCCTGTCTTCCTACGGGCCATCCCATAATAAACCCCAGTGATATCATTCCCAAGGCTTTAACCCAAGCAGTCAAAGTACTGAATAGACCATATCAATACTATGTATCATTCCTTAATTACCAGTACAGTACCATGCCTATAGGTCTGAAAGGAGAAATGTAGTTGGCCTTTGTTGGTCTAATAATAATCATTGTTCTAACAATAGTCGTGTAAATGTGTTTTGATGAGCAACATGTTTAAAAGTAAGATGGCAGAAACGTACTAAGCATGGCTAATAGGTGGCCTTAAAGGCCTAAAGAAAAACATGATTCACATCTAATCAGTTACATAGGTAGCGTCCACATGCTAGTGTTGAATCTCTAATTGGTGTGAGCCACTTCCAGCTCCGACATGGTCGTCAGCCAAGACGTTGCGGTGGCTGTCTGACTCTCTGTTCCTCCTGTCTCTCCTCCTCCTGGCTGTCTGACTCTGTTTCTCCTGTCTCTAATCCTCCTGGCTGTCTGACTCTGTTTCTCCTGTCTCTCCTCCTCCTGGCTGTCTGACTCTCTGTTTCTCCTGTCTCTCCTCCTCCTGGTCGCTGGAGATCATTAATGAAGTAGCCTTCTCATTGATATTGACTGACCTGTCAGCGGCCCTGCCTGTGTCTCTAATAGGAGCCATTGGTCTTGAGTTCAGACCTGTCGAAGACGTGGATGGAAAAGGTAGACTTAGGTGAACATGTATCTGGTCTAGACACTGATCTAGTGTCAGATTTGAGTTATTTTCGCCCTGCCTCGCTGGCGTCGCGTTCACTGTTAAACGAAACGCGATTCTGTTGAATGTCAGTGTTGGTGCCTTAATGCCATCTTGACTGGCAGGGAGCGTTGTCGCTATATTTGCAGTCTGGAAACTGGATAGAGGTAGACTGGGAGGGTGGTAGACTAGCACGGGGTGTGGGGGGGCAGGTAACATATTTAGGTTTGGATAGAGGATGCTAATCCTGGAAATGTACATTGAGAGACGTCTACACGTCACCTGAGCGGTGGTGAAGCTACTGGGAGACGAAATAAGCACATTCTGAATATAAATCACACACTGATAGATGGTGTACGCTTAAAGTAAGTCAACACATATGGAGTCCTGATCTTGTATTGGTCGACATCATCCTCATTCCAATGTATAGTTATTATGTGACAGTATCAACTGTGAGAGCGACTGTTTAACTAAAACAGATGGGAGTTCCAACAGAAGTTCGGGGAGCAATCTCAGCTGTGTACTGTACAGTGTAACGACAAACCAATACATTCCTAATCACTGTAATTCCATCTGATTCACTCCAGATGGAAGTTCCTTTAATTAAGTGGCACAAGTTGAGCGGGTTTGGACGACCAAATCTCTGTCTACTTTGTCCAGATAGGTTGCCAGCTGATAAGATTTAAGCACTGGAAAGTTGAGTTTATATAATTAGCTTAAGCTTGATATACTGCACTCTGTAGTTGTTGTCAATGTGATGATTGTATTTTGTAGCATAAAAAGTGTGATGCGTGTTTTGGTCTACGTAAGTGTAATTTGTGGCAAAGTTGATCATGTTTCACTTCGAGAAGCAACGTTGCCTTACTTTTCCCAGGTGATAAAAGAGAAAAAGTTCATACTCAAGGCCAGGTAGCTCATTTGAGGAAATGTCAAACAACCACAGTAAAAATAAATTAATAAATCTAAATAATGTTTAACAGCCTTCAGGCTGTATTCACTGTTCTAGCAGGACTGTATGACTTTTTAATCACAGTTTGAGGGAAGAGAATAAAGACCTGCCCAAAAACAAAGGGTACAACTAAGTAAAATGAGAGACAGAGAGAGAGACAGAGAGAGATAGAGAGAGAGAGGGGAGCAAGAAAGGTAGGAGAGGACAGGAAGTGAGGAAAGCACTCTAAAGGTTACTTGGCTGGCCTTTTATAGATCGGTCTGTCGTGAGAGGGGGTTGCAGGGCGAGGGGGCCTTGATGAACTTCACTTTCTATTAGTGGCCGACAGGGGGACGCTGTCTCTGTCGCCGATCAATAGGCTGAAGGACAAGGGTGTCAGAAAAATGAAAGACCCTTCTTTCCGCTGGCAAAGACGATCCTGGGAGGAGGGGAGAGAAAGGGGGGGAGCAAAGGATGTGTGTGTGCATGTGTGTGTGTGTGTGTGAGAGAGAGAGAGGGAGAGAGGGAGGGGACAAGGGGTAGGGCCGTGATTGAAGGGCCCCATTTGAGGGACCCTGAAGACCTGATCCTTCCCCTCAGGCCTCAGATGCCTTGTCTAGTGGTTATCAGTCCTACTGTATGTCTCAGTCTGGTGGTTATCAGTCCTACTGTATGTCTCAGTCTAGTGGTTATCAGTCCTACTGTAGGTCTCAGTCTGGAGGTTATCAGTCCTACTGTAGGTCTCAGTCTGGAGGTTATCAGTCCTACTGTATGTCTCAGTCTGGTGGTTATCAGTCCTACTGTATGTCTCAGTCTAGTGGTTATCAGTCCTACTGTAGGTCTCAGTCTGGTGGTTATCAGTCCTACTGTATGTCTCAGTCTGGTGGTTATCAGTCCTACTGTAGGTCTCAGTCTGGTGGTTATCAGTCCTACTGTATGTCTCAGTCTGGTGGTTATCAGTCCTACTGTAGGTCTCAGTCTGGTGGTTATCAGTCCTACTGTTGGTCAGTACAGTTATCAGTACTTCTGTAAGCTCCATGAGTCTTTGTTCTGAGGACCATGACCGTTCTGAGATTGGCTGCTTAAGGGAACTACGAGTATGTAAATGCCGCCCCCCTGATTATCCCTGTCTTTGACCGAAAAGCAGCCTTTCTGACCGAAATTTGAATTCCATCAGCGTCCTTGGCCAATTTCCTACTGAAAGGTCTGTTTAGATGCTTCTAATAGGAACTACTCGAAGGAATCACGACTACTGGTTCTTTTGACAAAATGGTCTACTTCTCTTGCTCTGTATGTCTGTCTCTATCCTTCTCTCTCCCGAAAATAAATAAAATATGGAACACAGTCATATCAAGGCTTATATAAAAAAATAACAGCAGTAATTTCCATAATGTGTTTTAATAGATGAGCAGTGTGTTTTAAAGGTGAGGCCAGAGGGCACTAGTTGTAGTCAACACATTTGCTACGTCTGACAAGCACCATTATGTTTATGGATATTATGTGTGCGGGGATAAATGTACATAATTAGCTATTTCAGCTATAATCTCATTTATTTGTTTCACCTTATCCGAGCCTAACTGACCCTCACAGCTTCAACATTAAAACCATGTGGATGCAAAAGCATTAATGCTTCTGAAAGAGCCAATATGAAAGCAGCTTCAGTTGTGAGGGACGCATGATCAACTATTCCTTTTTTCTCTCCTCTCATTTCTTCAAGCTTTAAGTTAAGAGGACAATTGCCCAAAATAGGTAGAAACACACACACACTCTACGCAGCTATATGCTTTCATTGATACTTAGTGAGCACTGTAATCTAAATGTTGACCAGCGCATTCCAGTGCATCGTCTGTGTTTCCGGTTGAGCTCTCTAATAAACTCCATGAGCCTGGAGCCAGCCTGGGGGAGGGTGTGTGGTGTGCGGTGTGTGGTGAGACCCAGGGCCTGCCCGGCCCTTCATCCTCTGCCAGCCCAGCCAGAGTGCGAGGGCGCTGGGGTCGCTCTCCGGGATTTATAGGCCCTTACTTCTGCTCCCCACGCTGTGCCCCAGCCAGCGCTTTCCAGCTCCCACTGCTACTGGACGGGGACAGACAGAGAGACAGAGACAGAGAGAGAGACAGAGACAGAGAGAGAGACAGAGACAGAGACAGAGAGAGAGACAGAGACAGAGAGAGAGAGAGACAGAGAGAGAGAGACAGAGAGAGAGAGAGAGAGAGAGAGAATTTACACATCCACATATGACAGAAAATTAGCAGACTTTCGCACGGAACACACACTGCAAGACCCATACCCACATATCACCACACACACACACAGACAGACAGACTCTGCTGTACCCGTTCCTGCTGCCTTAAGCAAGTTATTTTTTAGGCAAACTGAAAACAGACCGGAGCTTTCTCAACCAGCAAACTGAACAATCTCTCTCGTCCACCTCCCTCTCCATATTACCCTCCCTGTACTGTTCAAGCCCCAACAAACCCACCCACCCACCCCCCACTCACCCATCCCCCCCTGCCCCCTGCCCCCCACCTCACCCCAACCAGCCCTGCTCAGCCGCACTCATTGACTAGGCAAATGGTATCCTCTAATTGTCCCTCCCTCCCCTCCTGTCCCTCCCCTCCTCCTCCTTGCCCACTTGTCTGGTACATGGCTGCAGCTAGGCTGGTAGCCGGGTGTCAAAGTGTCTTAATATGCCCTCGCGTCGGCTCTGCCAAGAGACCCCCCATAATGCAGCTCTCAGTGCTGTCTATTAGCCGCCTCCATTTGTCCCGGCCCTCCTCCTTCTCCTCGCCTGCTCTCTCTCTCACTCTCTCTCTCTCTCCCCCCTTTCTTTTGTGCTGCGATATGAATGCACTTTGATGCTTAATAACTAGGCCTGTCCTTTTGACAGGAGCAGCCACTGCCTGCCCTTGTTAAGCCAGTAATTAGCCTGTCCTCCTTATTTATCAGGCAAGTACAAATGAGCCCGCTCTCTCACTTACGGGCACCGGCCATTCCCTCCCTCTCTCCCTCTCTCTGCCAGTTCATATCTCTCTTTCTCTCTCTCTTTCTTCGTTTGTGTGTTGGGTCAAGGGGATGATAAACAGGGTGGAGGAGTAGGTGGTGATCTATAGTGTTTTTGAGTGTGTGTGTGTGTGTGTGTGTGTGAGAGATGGCTGTGAGGATGTGAGCACCAGTACACAAAGGCCAGTGCTGCTCTGACACTCACGCAATATGGGGGACAGCCACAGAATGCGCTGGCCCCCCAGATAAATAGCCCTCATTTGTGAATATACAGATCTGCCTGCCTGCCTGTGTGCCTGTGTGTGTGTGTGTGTGTGTGTGGACAAAGAGGGGTGTAGAGGACAAAGACCAAAACAAATCTTCAAGATGGAAGCTAATAAAGGAATGCGGGTCACTGGATGAAGAATAAGGCATGGCTTCCATCAACAAATCCAGTCTGAAAGTAGGAATCTAGTTCTGTAGGACTGTAATGTGAGCTACGGTAAATTCATTTTATGTCCCTTTTAAAGAACACAACTATTTAAAGTGGTTGGTAAAAACTTGTTAGCTTTCATTATCGGCTCTTTGTACTGTTTCTCTAACCTTATGACAAGGTGCGAGAGAGGGGGAGAGGGAGAGACAGAAAGAGAGAGAGAGCGAGAGAGGGGAAGGAGAGGAAGAGATGTTTCTCATGTCTGTCACTCTGGCAGCTAAACACACATGAACAGGAACCCTGCTTCTGTAATTCAGCACAGCTTCAGCAGTGCATGCTGGAAGGAGATCACTCAGTCCTCCTCAGACAGAACAACACACATTTCAGCAGCACAATAACAGTGGCCTTATTCAGGTACAGGGCACCCTCTTCTCTCTACACTCCTCTCCCCTCCCTACAGCCCTCTCTCTCACTACACTCCCTCTCCTCTTCCTCTCCCTCCTCCCCTCTCCTCTCCCTCCTCCCTAACTCTCCTCTCCCTCCTCCCCTCCCTCTCCCCTCCTCCTTTCCCTCCTCCTTTCCCTCCTCCCCTCCTCTCCTCTCCCCTCCTTCTCCTCTCCCTCCTCCCCTCCCCACACCCCCCCTCGTCTCCTGGCCTCTCTGCTTGCCTCCTGAGTGCCTGCCCCAGCAATAGAGATGTAAATAAGTTCAAACATTTGCAGACCTTTGTGTGGAGGTCTGCTCCAGAGAGCCCTTTGTCTCCTCTCCTCCTCTTTCTTTTGTCCGTCTGTCCGTCCTCACGGACAGAAAGAGTTTCAGCCTTTCAGTAACCTAGCATCAATGAGAAAAATAAGAAGCTATTTGACCAGTACTATGGAGACAGGACAGTGTGTGTGTGTGTGTGTGTGTGTGTGTGTGCGCGTGTGTGTGTGTGTGAGAGAGTGAAAGTGAGAGAGAAGTGTGTTTGTACGGTATACTGTGAACAGTACAGTATTTGTGTCTGTAATATAAAACAAACGTTCCTGTTGCAATAGTGCCTAGACGGTCTTTCTGTGGTACACAGTATCTGTTAACACCCTGCTCTCTGACCAGCTTGATCAAAAACATTTCATTTATACAGTTTAACAAATCATAACAAATCATAGTGCACAAAATAGTTGTTTAAATGCATTATTTGAGAGAGAAATAGCTGAACTAATTGAAAGGGCCGGATTGCCAAACGTTGGTGAAAATTCGTATAAATTTTGTCGGAATTGATGGAGGTACAAACCAGATAAATAAATAGATCATATTATAACAGATTTGATCTAAAAGCAGAGAGCAATCATACAGAACCCAGTAACTGTTAGTGGGCATACAGGGCCCAAAGCTGTTTGCTATAATGACCAGTATTATTAGCAACATTAGCCCTATTCCCCCAACGATTAAATGCTTCGTATCTAGGGTCATGGGTCATTCCAATCACACACACGCGAAAACACGAGCACGTCTCATGGTGGGGTTCAGCTGGGAGGTGGAGGGAAGAGGAGAGTGTTTGCAGTGATGGCCGTTCCAGGGAGGCAAGAGAGCAGCCAGGACTGTTATGGTGTAATGCATTCACTAATAACAGTTTGTTATTGTTGGTTCTCTAGGGTAGCACTTTATGCACACAGCTGTTTTTTGTTTCGTTTTTTTTCGTAGGGAAATGCCTGGTGATTTGAAAATTGTAGTCCTGGTTGCAAAATTGTTGTAGCAGACACTTGCAGAAAACGACAATTTCCAAAGAAACTGTATACAATATGAATGTTATCGTTTCAGAAGGCAGACTTTCTTTGGGTTGTGAATGTGTGTGTGTGTGTGTGTGTGTGTTGCAGTCTTTCTCACTGTCACACACTGGATTGGCTACCTGCGAACATCTTCACAGTTCACACCTGAAAAGGCAGAAAAGCCACCAGCCTTCACCCAATTAGCATCTCCCATCCCTGGAGCGCAGCATGCCTCTCTCTCTCACACACACACACACACACACACACACACACACACACACACACACACACACACACACACACACACACACAGACAACCCACGCACACACACACACAGACAACCCCCACGCACACACACAATCACACAGAGTGAGCTTAAAATTTAGCAAGGTGTCAACATGCACTTATTTGCATGCTTTAATTAACTTCTGTCCTCCCTCTCCCACCAAGCCGAAATGGAATCAAATAATCATGGAAAACACACAGACTTTCTTGTTATTCTCATTTTCTTTTTTTGGATTTGGGTAAAGTCAGAGGTTTGGAGGGAGGAGAGCTGTTCTGTCTGCAAGGCCAGGGGCTAGGAAATGTTTCATCTTAAAACAGCAACTGATGTGGTGACACAATGTTTTTAAAGTAATTATTGGAAAATATCCAGTATCCAATAACTAATACTGAATAATTAAATTCTACAAATAAAGCACAGCAAAAAAACTGATCCCAGAACGAATACAACGGACACAAACTAACCAGAGACCCTGTAACAGCATAAGGTCCTGAAAACAAAGACATCTAATCATCTCTGTGTTTGGTCTTCTGTAAGTAGAAATTACACTAAGGTTATATTTATGTCTAAAACAATCCAAAATATTATATTTTGGATTGTTATATTATTATATATTATTATATTCGTCTACTTTGGATGACTTACTGTTTGGGTCACATGTTCAGTGTCCTCTAAAGAGAGATGAAAACAGTTTTCATCTCTCTTTAGAGGACACTGAACATGTGACTGGTAGGAGACTCCAGCCGTACTGGTAGGAGACTCCAGCCGTACTGGTAGGAGACTCCAGCCGTACTGGTAGGAGACTCCAGCCGTACTGGTAGGAGACTCCAGCCTGCATATTTGTGTGCATGTTCCAAAGCCAGGCCAGCTCTGACTCCGTGACCTCACAGAAAAGATCTGTCCTTCCAAGAGATCATACTTTCTTCACTTTGTCAGCGGATTCCAAAACCCCAAACCTCACTGGTTTTGGCCGTATTCGCATCTGTCTGTCTGTCCGTGTGTGGTGTCAGTCTGGCCTGGGGACCAGGACTGGGGTGGACTCCTGTCAGTCTGGCCTGGGGTCCAGCACTGTGGTGTTCGCTCTCAGACTGCAGCCCTCTCACCACACCACCTGCTGCAGCGCCTCGAACGCTCGCCGCGAAATACTGAGACCAGGAACAACATAAAAATTAAAACATGGCGTGAGACATAGAAACAGTCAACGGAACATTAGAGAGGGACAGACAAATAAACGAGTTAAGGGGGAAGGAAGGTGTGGGACGGGAGGAGGGAAAAGAGGCCGTATTTTAAGGAAGGGTAAGTACAGAGAGTATATCTACTGTACGTACAGCTTCACAGAGTGGGTGAGGGTGGGAGAGGAGAGTGAAGTGAGAGATTGAAGAACGTGTAAAGAGAGAGAGCGAGAACAGCGTGATGGGGAGACGGCCTTCGCATGAATGAGGACGACAGGCGGTCGGAGGAACTGTAATTAATGAACAAGTTTCTCATGATTAACTTTTATTAAGAGATACTTCTGAGCCTGCCAGCCGCCAGGTAATGAGGGAGGCCTGGAGAGAAGGGTGGAGGGACGGAGAGATGCTCCGCTCCCAGAACTCCTTCTGAGCCAGCTATAAAAACAGCAGCACACTCGCTCGTAAAACAGGATCTTACTGTAAGAGCCCTGGAGCTGCATCACACTAACTAACCGCTCGAAGATCAGAAAATATGTTTAAGTAAACAAGGACGGCGCTGCCACATGCTGAAGATCCAGAAGGCCAGGCAGATGTAATTGAGTGTGGTAAAGGTTAGGTATATATTATTTTAAAATAAGCTTTTCCACTTGTTTTAATATCACAGTACAGACACTAAACATGAACACACTAAACAGTCCAGGGTTTTGAACTACTGGATAAGTAGTTTTTTATTACAAAAATATATATTGCTCAATGCAGATCAGTCATATGAAATGTCCAGTGAGGTTCACAAAGAAATGAGAGCAAGCCTACCTCTGGACTCAAGCCAGAAAGAAGCACAGCTTTCAAGAATATAGAAAAATAAAAATTGGAGCTTCTGAAATATAATAAACAGTAATCCTATCTTCTAATGCCTTGTGTTGCCCACAGCCCCAATACTTACATCTAAGCATGCTACACCAAACGTTCATTTTCTGTTTATGCCGGCACCTCATAAAGTAGCCTTAGCGGTTAGTGAGAGGGGCTAGCTGTCTCATCCTGCTGGGTTTAGCTGACAGAGTTGTTGTTTGTTCGTTGGGCTGGTCTGCGATATTAGAATGACATCTGCTTCACACGGATTGCACTCTGATGCAGCGCCATGACAACCACACTCGCAGAAGTACTCTGTGCCTGTGTCTGAACAAGGCAGACCCTCTGAGGAGGGAGGTAGGGGAGGGGAGGGGGGGAGGGAGGGATGGAGGGGGGGGAGGGAGGGAAGGAGGGAGGGAGGGAGGGAGGGAGGGAGGGAGGGAGGGAGGGAGGGAGGGAGGGAGGGAGGGAGGGGAAGAAGAGAGGAAAGGAGAGAGAGAGTACATAAGCGAGGACAGAAAAGGGGACCTGTGTTAATAATTGATTGTGTGTGTCTTGTCTGTTTCTCCATGTGTTTTAGTCATACTGCAAACGGGCGACAGTGCAGTTGACAAAGCCCGAGCAGGACTGAAGATGGATACGTAGATTCTTTATCTTCCCTTTTTCATTTGTCTCCGCAGTCTCTGCAGGGCCTCACATAAACATGTAGATGTCATATAGACAACATACACAAACAAAGTTACATGACACATACTTACATACTGCAAGACCTTTCAATGTACTAGTTACCAGGGGGGGTGAGGGTGGGAGGGAGGAGGCTGGGGGTGAGGTTGGGGTCAGGTGTAACGATACTTGCTCCTCGTGAGATGGCTTTCCTGTTGAGGTCTGAGAGGTGGGGGTGAGCAGGCCAGGCCTCCAGGAGGTCTTGTGTGTGTGATGCGTATCAGCTTGTTCCTGTGGGAGACCATTAACATGTTGAAGAAAGCTGTCCAACAGTCGAGGTGAAGCAGATGAAGTGTACCTCTGTACAGCAGCTGACAGGAGGTGGGGCTCAACCGAAAGCACTTTGAGTTTGCGGACGGAAGATAGAGTTTGTTGGCGGTGTTCTGTGGATGCCAGCGGTGTGATGTTCAGCGCTCTGCGCGTGCTGATGGAGCAGTCCCAGGTGTTTGAAGCTCTCCACCATCTCAACAGCTTCAGTATAGACGCAGGTGGGGATGTGAGTGGAGATGTTGGCTGTGTTGGAATTGTAACGTCTTTCAAACCAACCTCGGTTTTCCGGAAAAGATGCTGTGTGTGTGTGTGTGTCTCTGTGTGTGTGTCTGTGTGTGTGTCTCTCTGTGTGTCTCTCTGTGTGTGTGTGTCTCTGTGTGTGTCTGTGTGTGTCTGTGTGTGTCTGTGTGTGTGTCTCTCTGTGTGTGTGTGTGTGTGTCTCTGTGTGTGTGTGTGTGTCTGTGTGTGTCTCTGTGTGTGTGTCTGTGTGTGTGTCTGTGTGTGTGTGTGTGTCTGTGTGTGTGTGTTTACATCTGCATGCAGCTATCTGGATTGAATCTAGTTAAAGGACAAAGTGTCTCGTTCACCGGACAACAGACAGCACAGCCTGGAACGAACCTCTGGAACCACCCTTCTACCTCAGTGTTCATTGTGTATATTCAAATGCAATAACGCATATCTATTATAGCATCAATAGCAGATGTTGGAGGAACATATTCACAATCATATCTGCTGCTACCATATACCCATGCGGCCAGTTTAACCTTCTCTAACCATATTTTTACTCACAGCTGGAATATATGTCTACTTTGTGCATGTGTTTAGCTATTGTTATGTAGGTGAGGTAGCTGTGCTCGTATTTCATGAATATCTAGACTCTGGTGACACAATATAGTGGACTTATGATGTATCAACACACAGCCTCTGTAGGTCCATGTGACACCACTGGAAATTGAAATCTGCAGCGTCCATGTTGCCTTTGACAATGACTAGTATTGCGCAGTGCAAAGAAATACACCGGCTAAAATTGTATTTCTTATTGATGGGTTATTCCTATGTGAAAGAAGCAGAGATATATTCAGAACATGAATGAGATCTAAATGGAATCTTAACGCGTTGCTTCCGTGCTTCCGTGAGTTCCGAGGAACTCGCAGCACACAGGACTGGAGGATCTTGCAGACATAACATATCTGCAAAATGTGATTACATTGGATATCAATATCTTAGCCTAATGCAATGTAAAATGTCGGAGAGAATTCTTGCCATTTTCCTTCCTAAAGTCTACGTGTTAGTTTGACGGACGTGACTAAATGGAAGGCGTGTATTTCCCCGATGACTGTACGTGTACAGTGTCACCCATTGATATTCAGGTTCATCGTAAAATGTAGACATTCAGTGTAATAGAAATATTGACACACAACAAAATCCCGTTGATTACATGGACATTGAACCCAAAAGCTGAAGACTAGTTCTATTGGACCAGAATGCCAGTGAGATGGGACGTGACACTGTCCTAATCTTAAAAGATTAAATGAAATGTGTTTATGTAAGCAAACTACTATACAGATATAGTATTCATCTAGCTCAATGCATTGCTCTTGAGGTATGAAGCATTCTTGACAATATAATTAGCACCTGATTTTCTCTATTGAAAAGAAGCCATCCTCATGTGTCAGACTTGAGAAAACACTTGGTGAAGACCAGCAGTGTGTGACTACTCTCATTTCCGCTGGTGTCAGAAGTGGAGAAGTGTCCTTGACTTCTCAAAGTTCTTCACACAAGCATATGGATGTTATCATCTCCACTCTCCTCTAGGAGTTTGTTTGTCTCTCAACTGTTTGTGGGTTTTTTTTCTCTCTTTTTGTCTCTCTCTCCCCTCCATCTCTGTGAGTGACGATGGGACCGATGAACCCGACCAGGAGTCATGCGGAGCCGGCAGCACAGCCATGTTGCTCTCTTCCACCATGTTGACAAAAACAGGGATTTACACATATTAATGAATAATACACCTTGACACCTAGGAAGAGGTCTGAGAACAAGAGAGAGAAGAGGAGGAGGAGGGGGAGGGAGGGATTGAGGAGGGAAGGAGGGTTGCGAGACGAGTGTGAAGATAGAGGGGAGGAGGAAGAGGGGAGGAGGAAGAGGGGAGGAGGAAGAGGGGAGGAGGAAGAGGGGAGGAGGGGGGGGTTCACTCTGTATCAATTTAGTTGGTATTCTTCTGGGAATATGCTAATATAGGAGTAGCTGGCATTCCGTTTCTCTCTCTCTCTCTCTCTCTCTCTCTCTCTCTCTCTCTCTCTCT
This sequence comes from Osmerus mordax, assembly GCF_038355195.1. Lineage (NCBI taxonomy): Eukaryota > Metazoa > Chordata > Actinopteri > Osmeriformes > Osmeridae > Osmerus > Osmerus mordax. Next base: position 20,473,568 of record NC_090054.1, on the reverse strand, counting down.
CTCTCTCTCTCTCTCTCTCTCTCTCTCTCTCTCTCTCTCTCTCTCTCTCTGTCTTTGTGGCCGGTGTACCTTGTTAGGGCTACGGCCTCTTTTGTGGCGAAGAGAGAGAGAGAGAGAGAGGGAGGGAGGGAGAGGGGAAAAGTAGACAAATAAATAAATATAGGCTCCGGAGAAGCGGAGAGAGGGAGAGCGAGAGGGCTCGTACTGCAGCACCTCGACAGGGACGTACAGCTGCTCGCCGCGCGCCTGTCTCACCTCTCCCCCCCCGTCTGACGACTGACGCGTTTGATTCCCAGCATTCATACATCAATGAGCCGTGCGCACTGACAACTCATCCTGCTGCCTGCTTTGGCTACGAAGGCCTTGTTTTGCATATCGCAAGATACCCACTCCTCCCCCCACCCTACTTCCCTCCCTCTCTCTCTCTCTCTCTTCTGACACCTTACCCATCTCCATCTTTAAAGAGAAGAAGATTGGGGGAGAGAAGGGGGGAGAGAAGGGAGGAGAGGGGGGGAGAGAAGGGAGGAGAGAAGGGGGGAGAGAAGGGAGGAGAGAAGGGGGAGAGAGGGGAGGAGAGAGGGGAAGGGAGGAGAGGAGGGAGGAGAGGAGAGGAGGGGGTGTAGACTGCTGGTGACAGAGGGACACAGAGGACAAGGGACAGAGAGGGGGGTTTGAAACGAGAGAAGACATGCGACTCTTCTTATCCTTAATTAATGCCCCCCTCCCCTCATCATGCGCCCTCACCTCCCCTCCTGTCCTCATCTTCCCAGGATCTTCACAAACTGCCTTCCCTACTTTACACCTTCAACACTCAGTTCTAGTCCACCTCTTGCCTGATTTTCCACAAGCGGGGATTTTTCTGGCAGATTTCTTGACCCTTATCTCGGACAAGATAACACACACACACACACACACACACACACACACACACACACACACACACACACACACTGGTTTCATTGAATGTCACATCTTTATTGTGTGGAGTAAACACGATTGTCAAAACTAATTATTATACAACTAATTAGGGAACTTTACATTAAGGACTTGGTGCTACTTGTACCAAGTTATGCTTCTTTGTTCCTTATAGTAATAATGAGTCCTGGTCACATGGTAAGGATCAAGAGGTGTTATATGTTTATGTTTTCTGGCATCTTTTTTTCATTTTCTTATTCATTTATTGTTCAACAAATATAATAGATATCAACAATATACATATATATATATGTATATTAAAACAAATGCAAATTTAACTGACTCAGAAAAGTACGAAAAAAACATGATATAATTTAATCTCATATGAAAATAATGTGTTGTTGTTAGTTGTGATTGATTTCAAAGTCTCTAGTAACAGTAACAGTTGTTTTTTATTTGTTTGTTTTTTGTGAAAAATTTAAATACAAAACCACAAAACACAATTTGATTTAATCAAAATAGCGATTCATTTTAATTTAGTCTCACAAACCAAACCAAATGCCTACAGACATACAAAAAACAAACAGTACATATATCCATGACAACCATGTATCAGGAAGCCAATAAAACAGCTGTTTCTTCTACGGCATTTCATCACATTTTAACTAAAAACAATTATACAACCAATGAATGTCCTTAATCCTTGTGGTTTCACTATTTATAAAAAAATAATATATATATATATATATATATATATATATATATATATTGTTTTTTCTTCTTCACCTGAGACTCCTTGGCCTTGTCTTACTTTCTGTGAAGAACATGTAAACAAATATTGATTGTACACTGTACACCCTCGATGCACATTTAAACGATGTGTTGTCCAGGTCCTCTGGAACTGGGGGTTCAAATAAAAAAAGGGTGTTTAGGAGAAAAAGTAAAAAATATAAACAAAGAATTAGCTGGGAGCCTGCAGTCTGTCTTCCTGTTCCCCGGCCCTGCTGGTTGACCTGAGTGCCGGGACACCAAGCAGCACCTAGCACATCTAACAATCCATAAACAACAAATGAAAACATCAATAATATGAAACAAATAAAAATAAATTAAATGCTCACACTGATTGGAAATCAAAACACTTCATCAAGACGCGAAACAATAGAAGGGTGTGGATGTTATGGTGGCAGAAAGGGGGGGGTGGGGCGTATAAGTGTGTACGAGGAGCATATTATTGATAACGGTGAAATAAATATGTGGGCACCAGGAAAGGACCGCAGGAGATTGAGGGTATACAGTATGTCAGAAGGACATGATCGTATGTGTATGTCAGGTCACTGTTTAAGTCTCTGTAAAGGTTTCATATGGTTATCTGCCAAAGCTAATGCAATAAATGAATGTTTTCCCCCATCCTGCTAAGAGAGGGAGGGGAGGAAGGGGGGGGGGGGGAGGAGGGGGAGAGGAGGGGGAGGGGTAGGTGTGTCAAAGGGGGAGGAAGCAACGGGCTTTTAAGTGACAGATTGGGACGTGTTGGGCAGGGGGGCTGTCATACGAACGTGTGTGTTTGTGTGTGAGCGAGAGGACTGTGTGGGGGGGGCGGGAGTGTGAATGTCACTTTGAACTGCCACATAGTTGCTCACCCTAACTCGTCACTAATGAGAAGGGGGTTTCCATTGTGCCAACCCAGGGGCCAAGGTATGGGGGGAATCCAACCTTCCTGTGCCCACCCCCCCCCCCCTCCACCCCTCCCCCCCTCCACGCTCTCCTCCCTCCAGTCTTTCTGGGGTCTGACAAGCTCAGATAAATCAAGCTCCCCCCAGCCCCCCCCACCCCCCAGCCCCCTCCACCCCCCAGCCCCCCAGCCCCCTCCACCCCCCAGCCCCCTCCGCCCCCCTGTCCCCAGCATCCCTCCTTCAGCCACCTGCGATGGGAGGGGAGTGTTAATTTTCCGCAGGGAGAGGGATAGCAGGGGGAGAGAGGGAGGAGCGGAGAAGAGGGAGGGAAAGGGGGGAGGAGAGGGAGGAGGAGTGGGGAGAGGGGGGGGAGTGGGGGGGGTTGCGTTTACACACATGCAGGTCCATGAGTTCCATCAAACTGCTCTGGAGAGAGAGAGAGAGTGAGAGAGAGAGAGTGAGAGAGAGTGAGAGAGATTATGAGAACAGCCTCAAGCCAGTTCAAAGCTGTTTTGAAACACACGCTATAATCTCCCGCTTTATTTGTTTGTATGTGCGTGTGTTTGTTTGTTTGGTTCCTTGCATGTGTCCTGGTGTCACTGTGGCAACGCCGCGGTAACCCAGTCCTGGGTGGGTATATCTGCTCTGCCTGGGGTCAGAGGTCCTGGGTGGGTATATCTGCTGTGCCCGGGGTCAGAGGTCCTGGGTGGGTATATCTGCTGTGCCCGGGGTCAGAGGTCCTGGGTGGGTATATCTGCTGTGCCCGGGGTCAGAGGTCCTGGGTGGGTATATCTGCTGTGCCCGGGGTCAGAGGTCCTGGGTGGGTATATCTGCTGTGCCCGGGGTCAGAGGTCCTGGGTGGGTATATCTGCTGTGCCCGGGGTCAGAGGTCCTGGGGTCAACTAGAGATGCTGAAGCTAACTATATTAGCTATCTGGTGCAGAAGAGTCACTCAAACTGCTTTTCCATCCTGTTAACTGGCCTGTGGGGAGGATTTTCCTGTTGGATGGGTTCAGATGTGCCCCCTCAGTGTGTCGGGGGCGCAGGGTGGAGGGACGATGGTGGCCTGGGGCTCCCAGGTGGGGCCACTGTCCGATGGATTCGCCACCAAAAGGCCAATCCCAGCATGCAACTCTTCTCTGGATTTGGGCGTAAAACATACAGTAAGTGTTTATTGCTTGAAACAACATCGCAGTTTCTTTTTGACTAAAACAATGCCTTCATTTTATTTTTTATTTTTTGCATGATTAGTATGCAGTATTTAAGTCACCCATCTGTTCAGTTTTAATGACTGGATAATTGTCCTCTTACCAGAAAATTCAGACGGGCCAATTTCAGGTTTATTCTTCAGATCATGGATCCACAACCAATTCTGGTGACTCGGGGTGACAATGAAAAGGCGTGCTAAGCTAATAAACAAGTCTGTTTATTGTAGCAATCAGACTGAGGCTTTTTTGTTGTTTCTCGCTTTCATTTGCACACACATGGGATGGCAGGCACAGGTGTTGGCAGGACAGGACAGACTCTCTCTCTCTGAGCAGGAAGCTGGATTGAAGCATATGTGGATGAGTAGGGGGATTGTTTGACAGGTGAAGGAGAGAGAGGGAAATGAAATGTGTTGGGTGGTCCACACGACGGAGGGAGACGAGAAGGATGAAAGAGAGAGCGGGAAAAAGGAGTGGGAACCTCAGGCAGATGGTGGAGATGCAGTAAAGGAGGAAGGGAGAGAGAGAGAGAGAGGGGGAGGGAGAGAGAGGGAGAGAGAGGGGGAGAGAGAGGGAGAGAGAGGGAGAGAGAGGGAGGGAGAGGGAGGTAGAGAGAGATAGGGAGAGAGAGGGAGGGAGAGGGGAAAAGAAAAAAAATTACAGGAGGGAGAAATCCAAGAATTCGACCCACTGAAGTAAAAAATGCTGCATTGTTGTTTTCATTATCTGCCGCCTGTCATTTCGTAAGCTTTGAAACGAAAGAGAGAAAAGAAAAGGAAAAAATGATGGGTGGGGCAGAAAAGCATGGAAAGGAGGAGAGGAAAAGGGAATAAAAAAAAACTGTGAAATTAATCTTTTGTGCCTGGCCTTCCAGAGCCCAGACATGCTCAGACTGAGCCTGGACCAGGGGAAGCTGCCTGTCTGTGATTGATGAAGAAAGTGAAGGTGTCAGAAGTGTATTATGTAAATTAGCAGAGGCAGAGACCATTTCGAGAGCGAATGAGAGAACGGACAGACGCCTGTGTGTGTGTGTGTGTGTGCGTGTGTGTGTGTGTGTGCGCGTGTGTCACGGGGGGTGAACGTCCCCGAGCGCCATCACCGTGCCATCTTTCATCTCGCAGGACAACCACGGATGGCAATCTCTGTACAACTACGGCGATGGACTATACACTGGAGGGAGGGAGGGACAGAGAGAGAGAGAAAGAGAGAGTTTTGAATGAATACAGTCATGCTGATTGACCAGTTCAGAGCATTTCCCTGGCTGTGTAGTAAATGTATACAGTTACAGCTACCACACTGTTTTATTTCACACTGGGGAATACAGTTATTTCAGTTGGAGTTGTAAAGAGCTCTGTAAGAGTCTTCTTGGCTGATTCCCTCTGACAACGCCGTCCTGAGGAGCTGTGCTGTGGTCTGTTCTCTTGGCTGTAGGCTGTATTGCTATCAGGGAGGGTCTCTTGTGTGAATACTATTTTGTTTGTATACTCTAATATATGGAGTGTAGTGGGTGGTAGACTGTTTTCCTACTGATGCAAACACAATGCACTTGAATTTAGTATATTATTTTATCTAGACACCATGTTGTCAGAACATGCACACTCACACACACACGTACGCACACACACGCGCATACACACACGCATGCGCGTACACGCACACACACACACACACACGCAAGCGCGTACACACACACACGTACGCACACACACGCGCGTACACACACGCACGCGCGTACACGCACACACACACACACACACACACACACACACACACACTGCTAGGGGAAAGAGGCCAGCCACCTTTTAAACTCACTGTCAGTTTCTGCTCCAGTCAAACTCTCACAGAAACATCTCTTTTAATAAGATGACTAAAACAATCTATCATGCACATGCACCGACACAGACAAATACAGGGAGGTTAAAGGAAAATTGATGACACCCCCTGCTTTAATTCAGAGCCGAACCACGGTCCAGGCGATGATTGAAACCGACAAAGACACATAGGGCTGCTTTACCCAGGGAGAAGCACTAATTGCTAGTGCTTGTCGTTCCAACATACTTTTGTCTCAGTCACAGAAGCTAACTAGCTAGCTAGCTCTTCCTCCATTGTGGTTGTTTGTTCAGTGGACAGCCTGCCTGCAAGCTTTTTTTCTTTTTATCAAGTGGCTCGTTATTAACGGGTTCATAAGTAAGTGGGGCCCTGTTATTTGTCAGTGTTAGTGTTTGTTATGAGTCCACAACGAGCCAGAGCCTGTCTCTATTGAACGAGAGAGCCCTGTGTAATTCAGTCTTATTAGGCCCCTGTCCAGAACCAGTGGCAGGGATACAGAGAGATATGGGTGTGTGTGTGTGTGTGTGTGTGTATGCGGGAGGGACAGTGAGAAGAAAAGAAATACAGAAGAGAAATAGACTGGGAGCTGGATGACTCAGTGACAGAAGTGAGAAGGAGGAGGCAGAGTATTTACTGTTACACCCAGACAGGAGGCACACAAGAGCACAAGCAACACCCAGAATGAGTCAGCAGGTAGGGTGGAGGAGAGGACAAGAGTTTAAAGAAGAGAGAGAGAGACAGTGAGAGAGAGACTGAGAGGTACAATGAGAGAGAGAGAGACGGAGAGACAATGAGAGAGAGAGATACAACGAGAGAGAGACCGAGATAGACCGTGAGAGAGAGATACAATGACCGAGAGAGAGATAGAGAAAGAGAGAGAGACAACGAGAGAGAGAAACGGAGAGACAATGACAGAGAGAGACAGAGAAACAACGAGAGAGAGAGAGAGAGAGAGAGAGAGAGAGAGAGAGAGAGAGAGAGAGAGAGAGAGAGAAAGTATAAAAGACAAGAGAGAGTCCTGGCATTGTCAACCTCGTTCTGCCTCTCTGCTTCTATTTATTAATTTGGTCATCGAGGCACATAGCGGAGTGATTTCAGATCCCTTCCACACACCACGTCCCATAGTTCTGCACTAAGCATGAATGACAGGTCAAACCATGCTGGCGCCAAACACACTTGTAAACATTGGCAAGCTCTTTGGTTGTCGTTTTCTTACGAGCGCTGTTGAGGAAATCAGGATTAAGATTAGGCTACACTAACATGCTTATGTATGGAGAGAAGTTATCAACGGCTAAGTGATGTCCGTTAGAAAGAGAACTGGAATTGAGACAGAGGGATTTGTACTCCAGAGACGCCTCATCTCGCGAACTTCAATTTGTTTTCAAGTTTTAGCTCCACCCTATGATCAAGCAATCATTTCATTTTTTAAGATTCTTTCATTAATATACTGTATTTAAACCTGCAAGTCATATGTGAACCCTGAGGTGATTTTGGTCGTTTAACTGTGGACCCATTTTCAATATTTACTGAAAGAAAAATGATACATAATCATTTTGAGGAATTTTCTGCAATGAACATGTAGAACACATGTTCATAGAGTGTACACTGTGTTCCCCGTCTACACATTGATATTACATATGCAGTGTTCAGGGTGCGGCTTATAGGAATGAGCACACTGTGCTTAAAATATTATTTTGATGAACTGTAAAACAATCCCCTCTTATCCCCACACTCTACTCTCAGCCAGGTGCAAATTGGAGGTAAATTTACAGAAATTATAGCTGTATTCCTTAAAAACCCCAATAATAATAATCTTGTGGGTCAATCCGACTCACTTGGGGTATGTACCAAAAATACAAGCAACTCACAAGAGCTGATGATGTGTACACCACAGCCCTTATGTCCACCTTACGGCTCTCTAAGTCGCTTTATAACCCAGAGTGTCTATCTCTGCAGTGACAGTCAGAGGTCATTGTTATTCTCAGGCATCTGCCCCCCCCCCCCCCCCCCCCCCCCCCTTCTTTTCTGCGTTCTCTTCAGGGTGTTCTAAATGGCTGAGGTAGTCAAATTCACCCACCTGGCTATTTTTCAAGTGAGACATCTCTTTATTCAGTCTAGAGAAAGCAGAAAACACACCACCGCCCCTCTATCCTCCCCCCTCTTTCTCATCTTTCTTTCTTTCACCCCCCCTCCCTTTTCCCACATCGTGTTCCATCTTTCAACTCTACCTCCTCTCTCTCTTTCTGTCTCACCTACTCCCTCTCTCATTTTCTTTCTTCCTCCCTCTCCAGCCCGCACTCACCCCCTCCTCCCCTCTGCCTCTCATTTGCGCCTCTTCTCCCTGTCGTGTGTGTGTGTGTGTTCCACCCTGCATGCATATGTGCTCTCTCACTCTCTTTCATGTCCCAGCACAGATGCATCACCACCTAGAGACAATACCTCCTTCAGATAATGCTGTAAATGAGGGTATTTACATACATACATTATGCTCTCTCTGGCATGCACCTCTCATGCACTGTGGAAGGCCCTTGTGCTTGTGTGTGTGTGTGTGTGCATTCGAATGTGTGTGCATGCATGTGTGTGCACGTGTGTGCACGTGTGTGTGTGTGTTTGCGTGCATACTTGTGTGTGTGTGTGTGCATAGTTGTGTGTGCGCGTGTGTATATGCGTGTGTGTGTGCATACTTGTGTGTGTGTGTGTGTGTTCGTTTAGTGGGGCTCCAGAGGGACTGTGGTTAGACTGTTCTAGACTAACGACACAGGGAGGGGAATCATACTGAGCACCCAAACCTAGTGTCACATAGCCACACTCTTAGCTTCCTGCTCGCCCCCGACACACACACACACACACCTACACACACACACTCTCTAGTATACATGCAAATACTGTACAGAAACAAACACCCGTAGCTTGGCATAGATGGGATGAAAGGATTGCACGTCTTTGATACCCTTGAATGTAATTATTTACCAATTTGTCTGATCATTAATCTGATTGATTAGATTCCATCACCCATCACATTCACACTTGTTTTCAACATCACACAACACCAGCAACTCTGAGTGTGAATGCTGCTGGCTGATTTCACGGGCTTATCTTCCTGTGTGTTTCCACCTCTCACTGCACTCAGCTCGTATGCAGAGTGCTGTCTGAAACAAACAACACAAGCCGGGAACAAAACAGATGTTTTTACCCAAATGCATACAGAATTAGCCTGGCTCCATCCTGCCAGGACCTGATGAGTTAGCTCAGTGGCTGATTGCGCTAGCGTTGTTGACTCTCTGGGTCAGTGTGAGGGAGGGAATGAGCTGTTTAAAGCACTCTACTCTCTCCTCTTCCATGATGGCGAGGGATTAGCTGGACCTAAACACTGACGGGATGAACCCGGGGCGGCCATCTTGGATTCCGCTGTTTGTTTTTGTTTTAACCCTCTTAGCGATGGGGTCGAGGCCCGCTGTGATCCGCGTTCGGAACGCTAGTTATGAAACCCGTAAAAACATCTTAAGCACTTTTTTTTTGTTTACCGCACAGGTGTGGTGTCAGAATAATGCAAACTAATCGCATATTGCTTTCACTGACGCTATTTCATCAATTATTGTTCATGTGTTCTGTTTGTAGTGGAAGCCCACGTTTGGGCCGCCACTCGTGTGTTTGTGGGTTGGTCGCAGCTTTGTGTGTTGATGCACACACCAATAAGTGTTTTTTTTTGTTGTGGTTGTGTTAGTATTAATCATAAATTAAATGCAGAATTCAGCACAGCCAACATACTTTTTTCTTGTTGTTTTAAAATGGTGCGAGAAAGGAGAGCGCCTTTCACTAATGTGCGAGACTCTACGTAGGAAACTAACCAGAAGTAACTAACAATTTTAAATGTTTGAAATACATATTCCATACACCAGTGGTGAGAGAGGAGGGATTGTCATCCTATAAAGAACATTCTGGTGAATCCATGGCATCAGACGACAGATTACAAAGAACCTAAATTTCATGGATTAAGTGTTTGCAGCCTGTATCAGGAGTAATTAGCAAATAAGGATGACATTTGAAACCAGTGGTAGAAAGGCTGAGATCTGCTTAAGAAGCTTCTCAAGTCTCGCTCACTCTTAAACTACTGGTTTCTTCCGTTTCCATATCATTTATCATTTATTGTTTACTTTTTAATTAATCGCGCTGGTTCATTCTAAACGTGTCAGAATAAATACATTTTTATTGCTCTGATATCAGCCACGATTGTGTTATTAATGTGGTGGAGAATTCAGGCACTGTTTGCAAATAATATCCTCAAATTGAATCATTGTTGCATGAATATATGCAAAATATTCATTTCAGGCGTCGCGAGGGTTGAGTGCTTTTAAATTGGAGAGATCATTCATGGCTTCACCTTTTCAGGCAAGATAAAGTCATGTGCAGGAACATTCCAGTGTCAGGGGAGAGCGGAAGGAGGGAGAAGGAAGAGGACAGGACACAGAGGAGAGACAGATAGAGGACAGGAGAGAAGAGAGAGACAAACAAAGAGAGGAAAGCATAGGGAGGAGAGGAATGCTCTCTTTCAGGAGAGTTAATCACCACTCTGTTTGTGCGCTCGGCTCATATGATCGGTTGGCATTCAGATGGCAGACACACTAATCTTGTTCACTGAGCCTTGCTCAGTGCTTCTGGTTCTGGGGCCACACATCAGGGAGAAGAATGAAGCTGCCAGTATACAACCTCCCTGCTAACCTGCGCAGTCATGTCTGTTTGTTGGTAAATATGAGTATGTGACCTGGTATGCCATGTACGTATGATCACATGTGATTCCTCGTGAAATCAGCATAACTCATTTCCCTGTGTTTTACGGTGTCTACACTAAAGACTACCGTCCCTTTAACATCAAGGTGAAATATCACACAAAAAGCTCCTCTACACTGTATTTGACACGTGCATTTTACATTTACATTTAGTCATTTAGCAGACGCTCTTATCCAGAGCGACTTACAGTAAGTACAGGGACATTCCCCCGAGGCAAGTAGGGTGAAGTGTCTTGCCCAAGGACACAGCGTCAGTTGGCATGACCGGGAATCGAACTGGCAACCTTCGGATTACTAGCCCGATTCTCTCACCGCTCAGCCACCTGACTCCCATTTGCCTGTGTTTTACGGTGTCTACACTAAAGAGTACCGTCCCTTTAACATCAAGGTGGAATATCACACAAAAAGCTCCTCTACACTGTATTTGACACGTGCATTTTGACACTAGGTTTAACGCCTCTGTTCTCTGCAGAGGTGTCCCACACAGACGGCATCATTTCCACAGCGACCGTTCAAGCGATAGCATCATATGACTTTAATCAGCCTCCGCAAGTCTCCCTGCGCCCCTGGTGACGCTTGCTTCCTTTGTGTGTGTGTGTGTGTGCAGTCTTCACCTCCTGTCCTCCATCCCAACTCTTCCCGCAAAAGCCATTTTTTAACTACCCAACAGATAAGACATCCATCAGATAACTCCTCCCAGGGATTTGCATATTGAGAGTGCCCCCTCCCCTCCCCCTCCCCTCCCCCCTCACAAGGGTGTTATTGCAAAGTTTCATCGTCCTATATCTGAGGGAAAGTAATATCCAACGCAAATATTATTCTTTTTTTCTTTGTCGTCGAGTATTCATGCACCCCCATCCCAGATTAACAAGTATAAGCACTGTATAATGGCTGGTAGAATCAAATTCCTAGGATATGACTTTCAATGCAATACACCCAATATTTTATGGTAATACAATAAAAATGCAAAGTTGAAAATTGCAAAGTCTTATTTTTATGTTTAAGGTATGCTGAAGAGTACTGGGTTACACTCATACACATGCCTCCACCAAGGGAGAGGCTGTTGCTAAGGAACGGGTGCATGGAATGGACCATTGCCAATGATGAATTAACTGGGGAAGGTGGGTGACAGTAATCTTTGTCACTAGATGCACTAGCTGTCTAAGTCCTGTCATTTTATGCATCTCATGCAAAACAGATGTACCCAGATACTAAGGGGGGGGAAAAGTCAAATTCACCAGGAGAGAGGGGGAAAAATCATTATAGCCTGCAAGAGGTTGGAAGGCTGTCACAAAGAATTTCATTATTTTTCATCCTATAACGAGGAGGAGGATTGTGCATATTGTAATCTTCCACGGGACTCTAAATAATTTGGGAAGTTTGAGGGGGAGAAGTTTGCTTCCTGTCGCAGAGCGCTCGTTATGACGGCTTCAGGGCAGAGGTGCTCAATCACCCTGGTGAGAGGAACACTTAGAAACACACCACTCCTCCTCCTGATCCCTCCCTCCCTTCTGTTCCTCCTCCTGCTCCCCTCCCCCCCTCCCACCTCTCTCACCTACTCTCCTCTCTACACCTCTCCCTTCCTTCTGTTCCTTCACCCTCCCTCCTCCTCTATCACCCTACAGCTCCCTCCCCTCCTCCGCTCTCCCTCTCCTTATCTATCTCTCCTGTTCTCCAGCCTCATCCCTTCTTCTTTACAAACTCCTCCTATTTGCTCTCCATGTCCATGAAAGTTGATGTTATTACCCGTGTACATATTTATGTTTCTATTGTTTGATGACTTAATCCTCTACAGAAACACATGATATAACTCTGACTCAGACATTTATAGATGTACAAGAAAGACACCAGGGGAGTAAGATCAGATCACCTACTGGATCCGGAATCTCAAAAAGTCTCCTCACTGTGAATAAGCATTTTTTATTTGCTTTCAGAGAGAGAGGTATAGATAGAGGGAGGGGGAAGAGGGAGGGAGGGAGACAGACAGGCAAAGAAAGAGAGGGAGGGACAGAAAGGGGCAGAGAGGGAGAGGGGGATTGAGATGACAGAGAATGAGAGAGGAAGGGAGACAAGTGGAGAGAGGGAGAGGGGGACGGGAGAGAGGGAGAGGGGGACGGGAGAGAGGGAGAGGGGGATTGAGACGGCAGAGAATGAGAGAGGAAGGGAGACAAGTGGAGAGAGGGAGAGGGGGACGGGAGAGAGGGAGAGGGGGACGGGAGAGAGGGAGAGGGGGATTGAGACGGCAGAGAAACAGAGAGGAAGGGAGAGAAGTGGAGAGAGGGAGAGGGCGATTGAGACGGCAGAGAAACAGAGATGTAAGTGGACTCTGTGGAGGCTCTGGCCCGTTGCCTTCCTCTGTGTCTTGATTTCCATTCATTGTAAAGATTGATGAGATGGCGGCTGGGCTGGGAGGAGGCCGCAGGATTTTGGGGGGTATTATTCAAAACAGGGCTTATTTTGGGAGGCCATTATGCATGCACACCTGATCAGCGTCACCAGGCCTCCCCGCGCTGCATGATGGACTGGACCAATTTACCTCTTTCACCTGCCTTGCATAAAGGCACAGACACACACATACACACAAATACACACACACAGACACATATACACACAGGACTCTCTGTTCTATCTGTCATATGTACATTGACACATATAGAACAGTATACACACACATAAATTCAACTACACATCACACACCCACTGATACACACACACCTACATGCACACTAACTCTTACATCCACTAAGCACTCATGCAAACACACACGTACACACAGACACAAGGCTCTCATACACAGTGTCCTAGCTGTGTCAGTACTGACTTCATTAGGCGAGAGTTACACACACACACACACACACACACACGGACAAGAGGACTTGGCAGAGCAGTGTTCTCAGGGAATTGGGCCAAAGGAACATTAAGATTTAACAAAGAGGAAGTGATGCGTTTGTTCCTCTCCCATGCTCCTGAGAGCGTCCGCAGGTCTCTCCTTGTCCTCACTCCATGGTTGTTAACCTGGAACGGGGATCCGTGCGTGTGAGTCTGTGCTCTCCTGTGTGTGTGTGTGTGTGTGTGTGTGTGCACGCGCGCCCACATATGTGAAGTGCCAGGCATATCGCTGTGTGTCCCCTCAGCCGTGACAAATGTGACATGGCCACAGAGGAATAGTGTCTGCAGCCGGGCACCAGGTCCTGTCTGGGTAATATCAGCTCCAGGCTCCCCACCCTCCTTCCTGCTACAGCAGGGAGAGAGAGGGCTTCATCAACCTCACCTCATCACTCCAGGTCTGGGATCAGAACAGCTCTGTTACCAGTACAGCAGCACCAGTGATGGCCAGCCAGATTGAAGTCTGGCAGGCTGTTTCGGCGTGAACGATGTGATCCAGTTGCCTTTGTTAGTTATTACTAACTGTCGTTTCACACGAGTGTTGATGAGTTGATGACTTAGCTGAAAAAGCTCTGTGGTACTGGAGTTTCAGCCGCCTCTTTCTCTTACACAACTCACCCCGTTCTCTGCCAGCGATGAGGCCAAGCTGCCTGCTCTCTCATGTTGACTGTCTCTCCACGCCGGGCCTAGCGACTGAGGTTTATTTTTACAGCCGAGTTCTCAGTATCTGTTATCCAGTCGACACAACCGAGGTCACAGCGAGAGGGCTGCAGGAGAGCAGCAACAGTCTGAACAGTCACCTCGGCCGCTCAGTGATACGGCAAGGATACGGAAGCTTCCAGCAACTATGAGGAGGCGAAACGGTCCGAGGGAGACGAGGAGCGAGAAAGAGGTCGGGGAGGGAGGGAGGGGGATTTGAACGACGGTCAGAGCGAAGGAGAGGACAGAAAGGAGGAGATGAAAATGGAGAGCAGGGAAATCGCTGTGGAGGAGGATGGATGGAGGAGACAGAGTGAGGGCTAGAGGATGAGGTGAAAGCGGTGAGAAAGAGGAGAGGGAGAGCCAGAGAGAGAGAGAGAGAGACCCTGTGGACTCTCCTCCAGATATTTACGGCATGCGACTCCATCTCAGGCCAGGCAGCTGGGGAGAGCAGGTGGACCGAACAGGTCAGCTCATTAACACACTCAGTCATGCACGCACACACACACACATGCACACACACATACACACATATGGAGGGCACATTTAGGACACAGGCATGTGGTACATGCTCTCACACAGGGCACACACATTCAGTCATAGGACAAATTCACTTAGAGCACTGAAACACTCAAACACACACACACTCTCTTCACACACTGGTGGTGTCACACACACAGATATCACCATATGCTCTCCAGGATGACAGGCCTTTGTCCTGGAACCCTCTGTGTGACATCGTTCTGCTTAGAGAAAGACCGAGAGGGTGTGTGTGCGTGTGCGTGCGTGTGCGTGCGTGTGCGTGCCCTTCTGACTCAGTGGACACACAACTTGCTGCAGGACACACATTAATCACACCTCTCACCCAGACCAAGCCCTCTGTCCTAGCTTATCAGAGAGGGGGAGAGAGGGATGGAGGGAGAGAGGGATGGAGGGAGAGAGCAAGAGGAACAGAGGATGTGAGGGACGGAAGTTAGGGGTAATAAAAGGATAGAAAAAAATAAAGAAATAAAGGAAGGAAGAAATAAATGAATGAATGAGACCAAATAGGAAATGTAGAGGAAAGGTAACCTGAGTGAGTGAGAGAGGCAGAGAGAGAGGCAGAGAGAGAGGCAGAGAGAGGCAGAGAGAGAGGTGAGGAAGCTCTCTGCAGGTACTGGAAGCAGGCCAGAGGGTGACTGTATCAGCCTGCTGGGGTGTCGCTGCTTGCTAATTGGTGGCAGTTTTAGGTGCAAACAGGGTGACGGTGTGGCTATAATGGCCCCAACCGGTTGTGTCGGAGGGAGAGAGGGAGGAGGTGGAGGAGGGCTGGCAGAGTGAGAGACCTGTGTCGGAGGGAGAGAGGGAGGAGGTGGAGGAGGGAGAGAGGGAGGAGGTGTCGGAGGGAGAGAGGGAGGAGGTGGAGGAGGGAAAGAGGGAGGAGGTGGAGGAGGGAGAGAGGGAGGAGGTGAAGGAGGTAGAGGGAGGAGGTGGAGGAGGGAGGAGGTGTAGGTGGAGGAGGGAGAGAGGGGAGAGGGAGGAGGTGGAGGAGGGAGAGAGGGAGGAGGTGGAGAAGGGAGAGAGAGAGGGAGGAGGTGGAGGAGGGAGAGAGGGGAGAGGTGGAGGAGGGAGGAGGTGGAGGAGGGAGAGATGGGAGAGGTGGAGGAGGGAGAGAGGGAGGGAGGAGGTGGAGGAGGGAGAGAGGGAGGGAGGAGGTGGAGGAGGGAGAGAGGGTGGAGGAGGGAGGGAGGAGGTGGAGGAGGGAGGGAGGAGGTGAAGGAGGGAGAGAGGGAGGAGGTGAAGGAGGGAGAGAGGGAGGAGGTGAAGGAGGGAGAGAGGGAGGAGTTGAAGGAGGGAGAGGGAGAGAGGGAGGAGGTGAAGGAGGGAGAGAGGGGAGAGGAGGGAGAGAGGGAGGAGGTGAAGGAGGGAGAGAGGGAGGAGGTGAAGGAGGGAGAGGGAGAGAGGGAGGAGGTGAAGGAGAGAGAGGGAGGAGGTGAAGGAGGGCTGGCAGGGTGTTAGGCCTCCGCTCACGTCTCTCAGTTGCCTCTGGAATTAACACTGAACTAGGTGACACACTCTCCCAGAGAGGTGCTGTAGTCCACACACACACAAGTGGGTGTTTGTGCCTAATGTGCTTCCACACAAACACACTCACACACCGGCTCACATCTCGAGCGTGAACCTGAGGAGTTAAAATTAAAGGAGAGAAAAGTTTTTTTTTAAAGAACCTCCTACATACATAACTCCTGTTGATTAGCCAGTCACACTTGCTGTGCACATAGACACACTCACACCCCTCTGAGACAGTGTCTGTCAATGCTCACGTGTGTGTGTGTGTATGTGTGTCCAGCTGTGTGTTTCTAACACCACCATGTCCTGTAACTGTGTGTGTCAGAGTGCCACATGTACAAATTGAGGCCTGTTTCTTTCGGTGTGTGTGTTTCTGTCTGTGTGTGTAGTGTGTGCGTGTTCCTGTGTGTGTGTTTCTCTCGCTGGTCCCTGGCCCTGCATCAGTGACAGGCCAGAGTATCCTCCTGCCTGTCTCAACCTCCTGCCTGTCTCACCCTCCTGCCTGTCTCACCCTCCTGCCTGTCTCACCCTCCTGCCTGTCTCACCCTCCTGACTGTCTCACCCTCCTGCCTGTCTCAACCTCCTGCCTGTCTCACCCTCCTGCCTGTCTCACCCTCCTGCCTGTCTCACCCTCCTGCCTGTCTCAACCTCCTGCCTGTCTCACCCTCAGACCACTCGCCCAGCAGGCCAAGAGCACCAGGCGAGAGGAGACTTTACACAAGGTGACAGGCTGCAGTAGCCTACCAGGCCTCCCCTTCTGCCCACACACACACACACACACACACACACAGCTCAGAGGACAGGCTGGAAGTAAAGACTGATGGATGTGTGAGTGTATGTGGGGTGTGTGTGTGTGTGTGTGTTGGTGTGGGTGGAGGGGGGTGCAGTTGATTAAAACTGTTGGTGTGTCCCTGCTGGTGTCACCAAGGGCCACATTTGCAGACACATATGCTCACACACACACATACAGATAAACACAAACACACACAGATGTGTGAGGTGGACAATTAGCAAGTTAGCACTGACTTCACCCCTTCCCCAGTACACGGCTCTGATACATGCTCTGTGTTAACAAAAAGAAAGAACATTTGACTACTGTAGCAGGAAGACCGCCTGGATTGACAGAGACAGCCATGCTATGTAAAGAAAAGAGAAAATATACTATCACGCAAGCCTTCTACACTGCCTCATCGCTCACATGCTCCATAGCGTATTTTTTGTTTACTTGGAGAACGTTGACATTTTCCTCCTTGAGATAGTGTTGTCCCTGCTTTTACAACTTTCTCTCTTCCATGCCTTGTTTTCTCTCTCTCCTTCTCTCTTTCTCTCTTTCTCCCTCTCTCCCTCTTTCTTTCTTTCTTTCTTTCTTTCTTTCTTTCTCTCTCTCTCTCTCTCTCTCTCTCTCTCTCTCTCTCTCTCTCTTTCTCTCTCTCTTTCTCTTTCTCTCTCTTGGCCTGGTCTACCCTTGTAGCCGTGTCAGAGAAGCCTCGTCACCAGAGACAAGGCCTCGTGCTTCACAGATGGACTATTTCTGTTCCCAAGGACTAAAACCTCTGTAACACAGGAGCGTGTTAGCGTCATGGAGACCACGTCACAAACCTCCTGCATCTCCTTCTATTATTCAGCAGACTGGCTTCCCGTGTCACTGATTTCTGCATCTCTTTCACCGCATGTTCCCTGAAACATTACTTTCATCCTGTCCTAATACCTTCATCTCTGTGCTTGTTGGAGAGCTGTAGTACTCAGATCCTTGTTCAACGGAAGAGTGGAGCTCACAAACAGATATGGAAGACAGATTAGTAGTTTTGAGTTTCCAGTGCTTTTTAACTGTGAATCATACTGTAGTAACTGTATTCATGCATTCAGATGTGCCTCTGTCAATCAGCCCTGTTAAAGGACCATCTCTGTCCTGTACACTGACCAGTGTGTCTCTGTGAATATCTGATGTGTGTGTGATCAGATAGTGAGGGATGGGGAGGAGAGATAGGAGAGAGGGATGTTCGGTCCAGGTCTATATTAAGTTGTTCCAGTCTCCCTCCGGTCTAATCAAGCGCTATGATCCAGACTCTGATGCATCAACCTCAGACAAAGTCCAGCATCAATAAATCCATCCCTCTCTCCCCTCCTCCTCTCCTTTCATCCCTCTCTTTTTCCCTCCCTGTGTCTGCTGGATTTGTCAAAGAGAGATGAACAAACGAGCAGTCTATCATGACAAGGTCGACCAATGTCCAAAGCTCACTCTGGAAGTTGAGCTGAAAGAGAGAGATGGAGAGAGAGAGAAAGAGAGGCAGAGTGCGCAAGAGAACAAATGGAAAAGAGAGAAAGAGATGGAATAACAGGAGCGAGAGACGAAGAGAGAAAGAGAGAGCCTGTAGATCATCAGAGCGTGTTGAGTTCAGGACCATGTCCCATGGTCACAGGGGTAAACATCTTTTTTTGGTGTACCCCCAGGCTACTAGTTCCGGAGGCTGGGATGAGACACACTGGTATTGACACACACAAACACACACAGTCCCCCACCTCCCAGACACACACACACACACAACCCCCCACCCCCCAGACACACACACACACAGTCGCCCACCTCCCAGACACACACACACACAGCCCCCCACCTCCCAGACACACACACACACATACACACACAGCCCCCCACCCCCAGACACACACACACACACACAGCTGGGACTCATAGAGGAATTGTTTTTGTGGGTACACACGCAATCATACACACTCCTTTTACCCAGGTTGGCAACAGAAGGACAAAGCTTAGCCAACTTCTGCGAGTGGCAAACACTTAACTTCTGCTCCAGACTGGACTTAATATTCTGGAGGTGTGGCAAAGCTGTTCTTCTGCACGACCAATCCTATCGTCAAGTCAAATTTGCATTAGCAAATGGGAAGGCAGCCTTGTCCTATTTGTTAATCTGATCGTTGTTTACCCAACACTCTTGTAATCCACTTTTAATTAAATACCCGCCCAAATATGTGCAAGCAGCAGTCTGACTTTGTCTCTGCCCACACTGACAGCCGGGAGAGTAGAAGCGATCGCTCGGACGAAGGAGGCTCCGCCGCCACGCTACACCGCCACGCTGCACCGCCGCGCTGCACCGCCGCGCTGCACCGCCGCAGCCTTCTGCCCTCCTGAGGCTCACTGCACGCACACACACACACACACACACACACACACACACACACACACACACACACTAGCACACACACACCCAAGCACACACACATATACATACATAAACATATACAAACAAACATTACTGGAAGAATAGACACGTACATGCATCCCGCTTCCCTGGCACAGGCGCACACAATCTCACACACATGCACGCGTGCGCACATACACACACGCACGAGCATGAATGCACACGCTGTAAGGTCTGGTAGGGTCACTTCTGGAGATCCTGCTCATCTTATTGTCTAAGAAACGATCTCATTCCACTTCCTTAATGTATTTATATTTCTTTTTATGGAAACCACTATGTAATATTCTCCACATACAGGCACGCAATGCACACACATGAGCACACCAACAGTATGTCCACACACATTCTAAAACCCACCAATGTTAAGTCATCCATATGAACAGATAATAAATAGCACACAAGATCTCTCTTTTTTTCTCTCTTTCTCTATCTGTCTTTCTCTCCTTCACATGCACAACATTGCTGCAGTATGTAATTATCTATGTATGGTTAATGTCACCTCCTGATTATGCAGGCAGATACTTAGAAGGCAATTATATCTGCTGGCACAATAAACATTCTAAATAAAGTACATTGGTGGGAGAAAACTGGCAAATATAATTCCAGCTAGCATGATTCCGGCCCATCCTGAACCGTAGCACTCTTAATCCACATTTCAGTTATGTCTCTTTCCCTGCTCTAGCCAGTCACATAAGCCTCATACTTTTCCTAGTGTAAAGGAAAACAGTATGGATACATTGTGTCCATAACAGCGTCTTAGAGATGACATCACAGTATCCCTCGCCACGAGACTTCTGAATAAGTCCATTCTGAGCGAGGCCAGTGAAGGAGGAGTAATTTTCTATGATAGCATTGGTGGCGAAGCAGCAAGCATGGTGGCTGGCTGTTGTGAATGCATGAGGGCCAACTCGATTAACTCTAGTCAGCAAGGCTAATTTCCCTTCCATGGTCCGGACGCATTGAACACGGAGACGGGTGATTACGAGTGGTATTCTCTCCCGTGCATATCTAGTGCCGCACAACTAAGTTAATGGAATTAACTACATTGAGATTCCCAACTCGGATAATCTTATGTAGTTTTGTTGAATCTGCTTGCTTGTGAATGTGACTTTCTCAACGGGCTTTACCTCGTAGGCGTCACGTTGCCTCTGCGAATGTAAAATGCAATTACCTTCAATGTCAACGCGTTACCTTGTTGTGACATTGTAGGCATTCTGTCAATAGTAAGTCTGGAATCACTTTATAGGAAGAAGCACCTGGCTATTTTGTGGTGTAGTAGACTACATATAAACGTCCCAATTCACTGAGCGTTTGACCACACCGGCCATCTAGAGACAGTCAACCTGACAGTCATAGCTACCTTCTGCATCGAACAGTGACGCGTTCTTCCCACACGGCAACATAGGCTACAACACCTTAGGACTGAGACCATGTTTAAAAGAAGACACACCTGATTATTTATATTAATCAGTATTACATTTCCTTCAGCCCACTATGCTCATGAAAGAAGATCGGTCTCCAGCCCTCCTCCCATCACAGTTTCACGAGGAGCAGGGAGCTCTTTCATAGACTAACTAGACCTCATTATTGGTCGTCGCTCCTTGCTACAGCAGGTTATATTAGGTTAGGGTTGAGAGTAACACACTACCAATATGGCTAGTTTAGTGGCCTCTTGTTTTCTTACAGTGACTGTATGACAAACTTGTGCTCGCGCAACAAGAATTTAACTGTGTTCATACCTGTTCGTGTGCGGTAGATAGCGACGAAATATTTTGCACTTTTCGGGGGGCCAAAACGCTTCTCCTTTCCTCGTATTGTTGTGGAGATTAGGCAGTTATGCTGGGGTTTTGTCATGAAAAAGTGTCAATATAGCTTTATCTAGCGCGAGCATGTTGTACTCATGCTTTGTTATTTTACTGCCTACCTAACACAGCATCGTGGTAGGTAGCTACCAACAGTAATTAGCTCTTTTTAGTTTGGTGCCGTAAATCTACTATAGATGTTGACATCATTACATTGCCCCTAATTGAATCTTGAATATATGTATATGTATATTAATCATTAATAAATGAATACTTTTTTTTATTATTAATGAACTGGAAAATGTGGTAAGGTAAGACATCAATCATTGAGCTTAAACTGGCACATTAGTGGGTTGCTGATAGGGCACGCTAAAATTACACGTTAAAGAGAGAGCTCTGTGCATTTTTCGATAAGCAATTATGAAACCCTTCAATGTAAATTTATGTTTGATTTGTGAACAGAGGGTGGATGTGGAGGTGGAGGGAGATAATGAGAGAGAGACTTAAAGAAGAAAGAAGGATATCTAGGTGCGTGAGATAGACAGGGGAGAGACGGAGCGAAAATTCATATTTATAAAAGAGTTATGAATCAGACTGATTAGGACAACAATTATGAGATAGTTTCCTCCTAACAAGAAAAGACAGAGAAATTCAAGCCTTGGTCCTCTTAATGTAACCAGGTGTCAATCTGCAGGATTTAACACAATAGAGTAAGGCTTCAAGATTAAAGGCCCATTATACTGTTTCTGAATAAGCGAGAACACACCAAAGTACGTTTGAAATATCAGCGATGGCAGGTCTTTTGACTATATCTCCATAGGAATAACACTAAGAAACACATTGAAAGAGCACTGAAATTCCTGAAGGTGTTTGCATTTGGTAATTTGTCAGAAGACATTGGAAATGTCTGCACAGAAGGATAGAAGGAATAACATAAATCATGGATTTGTAATCACTTTTTAACTGTTTTGTTTTCAAAATGGAAGTTTTTCACTGAAGTCTCAATTTAACATGGGCAGTTAAAAGAGAACAGTCACACAGGAAAAAAGGTGAAGAAAAAGTACTCTCTCTCCCTCTCTCTCTCTCTCTCCCTCCCTTTCTCTCTCTCTCTCTCTCTCTCTCTCTCTCTCTCTCTCTCTCTCTCTCTCTCTCTCTCTCTCTCTCTCTTTCTCTCTCTCTCCCTCTCTCTCTCTCTCTCTCTCCCTCCCTTTCTCTCTCTCTCTCTCTCTCTCTCTCTCTCTCTCTCTCTCTCTCTCTCTCTCTTTCTCTCTCTCTCTCCCTCTCTCTCTCTCTCTCTCCCTCTCTCTCTCTCTCTCTCTCTCTCTCTCTCTCTCTCTCTCTCTCTCTCTCTCTCTCTCTCTCTTCTCTCTCTCTCTCTCTCTCTCTCTCTCTCTCTCTCTCTCTCTCTCCCTCTCTCTCCCCGCCCTCTCTCTCTCTTTCTCTCTCTCTGAGTATCTCTCTCTCTCCCGCTCTCCCTCTATATATGTGTATTTCTCTGTGTGTCCCACCCCCATCCAGTGTGTGTCTATGTGGAGGTGCTCTGTGTCTGTGTGGTCATGTAGGGGGTACTGTTGTTTATTTCTGCTGTCCAGGGTCAATTACATTAGGACAGGAATGGACATCACGACCCACACCATCAGCCAGACAACTGGACAGCTGTGTGTTTCTGTGTTCTGCGTGTGTGTGTGTCTGTGTGTGTTGCCTGTCGGCAGGATGTGCAGTGTAATCTAATTAAGGTGTTACTGGGCCGAGCATGACCCTGCTAGCTGTGCTGATCTGGTCGCCAACCTCTGCTTAACAGAGGGCTTCCTGTGTGCGTGCAAACACACACACACCCACACACACACATGCAGACACAGCAGCTGACAAGCATGCTATTAACAGCAGTAAACATGAGCACACAGAGCCCACTTTGAAGCAAACTTCCAGACCATCGTTGCTATTTTACTTAAGGGTAGGCCAACGGCGTGCACTATTTAGTGTTCTCTCACACAGTAACACACAGTAACACATGAACACACAGACACACCTGTTGGTAAGGGCAGCACACACACTCTGAGGCTAAATCGACGACACCGAACAATAGAGACACACAGACCTGGGTCAGCCTGATCCACTTCCAAGTTCACCATGGATTGCTTTTAAAATTGACCTGATTCCCATTTCTCTCTCTCTCTCTCTCTCTCTCTCTCTCTCTCTCTCTCTCTCTCTCTCTCTCTCTCTCTCTCTCTCTCTCTCTGTCTCTCTCTTTCTCTCTCTCTCTCTCTCTCTCTCTCTCTTGCTCTCCCTTTCTTGGTACTTTGTTCAATTGCCCTACATGGCAACTCTCTGCAATGGGGCCATCTGATTTTATCACATTACTTCTCTTATTTAAAATCCAAACCAGGAGATAATTTAAAAATATCTAGGACAACTAATCATGATTTTTTCTTTTCTTTTAAGTGTCCATTTCTTTTGATGTTATTTTTTTCTGTGGAGTGAGAAAGTTAAGACACACTTATGGCAGGTCTCTGTTTAGTTTTTCTTAATGAGTATGGATTATCTCTTTCTATGTGTGTGTGTGTGTTTGGTGTGTGTGTGTTTGGTGCGTGTGTGTGATAGTTATCCTCCGTGACCCACACAGTCTCCAGGGGTGCGAGAGAGGGACACAGCTGCCGAATCTACCGTAGAGACACTGTACAGGCAGTGTGTGCCAGAGTAGTCCTGTGTGTGTGTGTGTGTGTGTGTGTGTGTGGCATAACCTGGGGTTTAGTTGCCTAGACACACACATTCACACATACATGCACACACGCACCAAACACGCACACATACACACACATATGCATGCACACACGTACACACACAGCTTACAAAGCAGCCACAATACATTGTGTCCTCAGGGATGGAAGTCACTGGCCTTAAATTACATTTCCCAACATGATAGAAACAGAAGTTATGTGGAATTATTGTTTCACTTTGAATTTACTCTGGGTGTAAAAGTGCCCTGAAGCTTCCTTTTGCCAGCACATATTAGAAGCTCTGTCCATTGAACACACACACACACACACACACATTTACACACCGTGAAATACACGTACTACAATAGACACTAGCACATGACGGTGGTCTTATCGGTGGGTTGTGTTTCTCAGCAAGGAAAAATGTGTGCTTTGATACACTTTCATTAACTGAGGTAACAAATATGTATGGATCCTTTATAGTCAGACATTTAAAACCTGGCAGATCGTATCTTATTAGAATCACTGCTTATTCATTTCTTCCTTTCCTTTCTTAGCTGATTATCACCTTTGGGATATTAACGTGTATCCACAAAGTATTTCACAAAGCCACCTGCACCAACCCTCTTCATTGCTAAACTGTGTGTGTGTCTGTGTGTGTCCGAGGGTGTGATTATGAAAACATTCTTAAGCGAGCAAGGGAGTCATGCTATACCCTTGTGGTACGCTCTGATGCCAACGCAAATGCCAGTGGATGAGGTCTAATGTCTCTCTCACGCGCACGCACACACACACATGCACACGCACACACATCATGGTTGGGAGGGATTACTGTAAATGTGGCGTGGTGCTCTTGGCACGGCATCACTCCCAGACTGGCATCACGGCTGGGCTGGTCAGGCGTGGGCGTGTCGGGTTCATTTCCATACGTGGCAGCCTCTCTCTCTCTCGCTCTCTCTCGCTCTCTCTGTCTCTCTCTCTGTCTCTCTATGTCTGTCTATCTCTCTGTCTCTCTCTCTGTCTCTCTACCTCTCTCTCTCTCCTTTCCACCTCCTCCGTCTCTTTTCCTTTAGTCCTTCTCTCCATCACTCATCATCACTGCTCATGATGGTGTTATGTCTCTTATGCCTCTTTTTTTCCACATATCCCGCACTTCTCCACTACATAATACCCCTCTCTCTCTCTCTCTCTCTCTCTCTCTCTCTCTCTCTCTCTCTCTCTCTCTCTCTCTCTCTCTCTCTCTCTCTCTCTCTCTCTCTCTCTCTCTCTCTCTCTCTCCCTCTTCTCTCTGTCTCTCTCTCTCTATCCCTGTTCTCTCTCTCTTTCTCTCTCTCTTTCTCTCTCTCTCTATCCCTGTTCTCTCTCTCTATCCCTCTCTCTCTCTATCCCTCTCTCTCTCTCTCTCTCTACTAGGCCGAGCGTTGGGGTGGTGCCAGCCCACTGGTTCTGAAAGTCTTGGCATCGTTGCCCCCTCAGAGCAGAGGGGGGCAGAAAGGACTCTGGCTATACTGGCACAGACATCACAGAGACGGGGTAGTGCCCCGATGCCCAGCACATATTCCCTAATAAGTTATTCATCTGAGAGGGAGTCTGGCCGTCTTAGTCTTAGCCAAGCCCTGTCCTGGTCGGGCCCTGCTGTGCTGTCTTCTAGTGAGTCCGCAGAGGAAGAGAAACACCAGCCTGGTATGTTGACCTACGGGTGTCTGTCTAACCCAGAGAATGATAATAAGAATGAAATATGGATTTAAGTGTTTAAAAGTGGGTTTTTCTTTCAAAGGAGTGTGATTCATCCTTATAGTGCAGTGTTTTCACCCCATCCCTTTCCAAAGTTAACCAAAAACTTGCATCCACTGTTCTGTTCTGTGAACGTGACCCCCTCAGAGAAATGTTAGTTTCTCGTGGTTCTGTGGGCCTCGTGGTGCTCCAGTCCCACAGCTCTCTCTCTTTAAAGAAGCCAAACGTTCTGTTTCATACCTCCAAACCAGCAAAAGCTCTTCCCGTCCCCCAACGTCATGACATCAGTAGAGTTATGGCAATTCGGGGGACACGTCATAACAGGCGGCGAGCAGTAGTGGCTAACGCGATCTGACGCGACCGTGAGGTTGCTGAGAAGCTACCCTTTGCGTTTCTGACCTCGCTTTTGACGCCCTTTGGCGAAAGATGCATCGCGGGGGAAACTTTAGTTGGCTTTCGCCTCAGTGACCGTGTCTGTCTGAGGAAGCTACAGAACTGCAACTGAGGACGACTTTGAAGGAACACACATCTAGCAAACAAGTTTCTTTCAGGCGTTTAATACCCTTCATGTGTGTATGTCGAGAGGATACATCTTGAAAAGAACATTTCCCTGGTGTTCAGCTGCTCTTTGTTGGTTTGCTTGTTTGTTTGGGTGCTTATGTGTATGGAGTGAGACAAGCAGAGCATCTGTGTATCTGGGAACGAAAAGTTGTCAAAGAACGGCTGCCATGTTGGAGAAACTGGCTCGTCACCTCGCACGCAGGCTTCCCGCGGAGAGGAGGACACAGGGAAACAGAAGTAACAGTGTGTGTGTGTGTGTGTGTGTGTGAGAAACATGCCTGTGTGGGTCTCCATGCATGAGAATGCTTTTGAAGGATATTGGACCACGTTTACTTTCTTATACACTCTCTCCGTGTGTGTGTGTGTGAGTGTGTACACTTTTGAGTTACGGCTGAAACTGTAAGAACACTCAGAGATGAACCATAGAGAGGGTCTGGGAATGAGAGGGGTGGAGAGTAGCGGGGTGGAGGGGTTGGTCAAGGGAGAGGGGGAGCCGAGGGGAGAGTACAGAGACTGAACAGGGTGAGGCTGCAGGAAGATGAAGGTGAAAGGTCAAACTATATGGAGGGAAACAGGGAAACAGGGGATGTCAGGGTTGTGTTTGGAGGTGGGAGGCTGGGGGAGAAAGGGGGAGGCTGGGTGAGGCTGGGAGGGTGAGGCAAGCACAACCAGACTGTGTCTCTTTCATGTTTCACACACAAACACCCAGAGATGCTCAGGCCCTCCTGACCCTCACACATGCTGGAGGGAGAGATACTGCCGTATCCATACATCCGGAGATAAACACTGAAAGAGCAGTAGAGAGGAGAAACTCTGGTCTGTCTCCTTGCTCCTCCAGAGCCCTCACAGCTCCACAGATCAGCTCACTTCCTGTTTCCTCCATCGCTGCGAGCTGATTGGTGGATTTCCATCTGCTAGATATCTGGGAGTCCTTCTCTACTGTGTTGTGAACTGTTTCTTCTTTTTTTCTCTCGCTCTCTTCAACTTTCTGTAGAGTGACATATTTAATTATAGTTTTCATGGTCAAATGTGTCCCAGTGTCGTTTTTAACACTTGACAAAATCAAGTCTTCTGCTGTTGCAAAAAAAAAAAAGATCACCTTGATTTGATTTATTTCATGTTAAAGAAAAAAAAAAAAGAATTCTCCAGACACCTTTTGATGCCATTACTTTGAGTGGTCTCTCAAGTGGACCTGACTATCTGTGTGTGTGTGTGTGTTTCTTTTGAATTTTCCCAAGGTTTTGGTGGAGATAAATGTCTTGATTTGCGTATGTGTGTGTGTGTATTATCCTCTGTACTCAGCGGGTGTTAGGTCCATTAAAGTTGTCGAGTTTTCACGGGCTCTTGTTCACCCGCGCCCGCCTGTCTCTTGATCTCCACACGACTCTCAGTCAAGCTACATCAAACACACAGCATCGGTTCCTGTGGCTCACCAGACGGAGAACCCTGAAGTAGAGCACTGGCACAAGGAACACTTAAGAGAAACTTCTTTTTTTTTTTTTTTTTTGCGTTAACAGAAAGAGTTGAATAAAAGGAGAACGGGGACATTGTTTTGTTCTTTGCGTGGAAGGGAGGAAGAGCAGTGTGAGTTGGGTGGATGTCGGCGTGTGTGAGAGAGAGAGAGAGAGAGAGAGAGAGAGAGAGAGAGAGAGAGAGAGAGAGAGAGAGAGAGAGAGAGAGAGAGAGAGAGAGAGAGAGAGAGAGTGCACCACATGTGGATGTGGGGTGGTGATGTCATAAGAGACTACTTCACCTGTCCTTTTCACCCAGAGTCCTCCCTCTGTCTTGGGGAGCTCTGGGATAGTTGGGTCTGCCTCAGGGGGTCAGTAACAGCCATGACACTGGCTCGTGTGTTCGTCCTCTCACAGGAGAAGTGACAGGCTGCCATGACTGTGATGTCACTTCACCTCCGTCAGAATAGGTTTCGACACGGTGTGTGTTTGTGTGTGTGTGTGTGTGTCTTTAGCCCCATCTTCAGTTCAGGATAACCGTGTGACGGTGTGTGTATAACTTTACACTGTTCCTTGTCACTGCAGATTTCACCTCCTTTCAGTCACTATCGCGCAGGGCCTTGTGTGTGTGTGAGAGAGTGTGAGTGTGTGTGTGTGTTTGTGGTGTCTCAGTTCATCAGTGGAGCGCTCCGATGTCCTGTCAGAGAGCAGGGTTGAAGGAAGAGATCATGTCCTTCAGCAGATGAACAATGTTGTTTTGACAACGTTTAGTTGAAGTGTCAGACTGATCCTACATTAGCTGTGTCCGCTCACTGGGTCTGACTGACTGAGACACTGTACAGGTGAAGGAGAGAGAGCAGGGAGGTTGGTCTACTATTCATTCCTGGTTTGACCGTTTTGAACATCCAGGTTTGAAAGTTTTATGCGTTGGGTAAAAAGGCTTGTTGATTTTACATGAGCCCATATTTGATGTCAGTTATTTTGTCCTAAAATATACGGTTTTGTGTCGGGATCATGGTCTATTTTATGTTTTAACGTGTCTGCCATTGATTCTCTGACACTTGAACGTTTTGAGTTCTCCTGTTGGGGAACACGTGTTTGATCTTTCCAGACTTCTCAAGGCTAAGACTTGGTAAATACATTTAATAATACACCTCTGCAATGATCTGGGGATTCCCAAGGGTTCTTAACAGGAAGTAAACAGTGTAGTTTCAGATGGGAAAGCTAGCAGTTTCCTTCTCTCTCTTCTTTTTCCTTTCTTTCCTGACACACTTCACGTTTAGAAGTTCTTTCTTATAAGGAGAAGGACGAGATTAAGGAGAGCTGGGAAAGAGAGGGGGATGAGGGAGAGACCGTTCTTTGGCTTGGTTTGTTCTTGATCTGGGCTTTGAGAGAAAAAATAAATAATTTGTTGGAGAGGCAGACTGAACAAGAGACAGATCGAGGGAGAGTTCACTAGAGAGAGAGATGGGAGAGAGAGAAAGGAAGAGACAGATGGGAGGGAAGGAGGGACAGAGAGAGAGAGAGAGGAAGAGACAGATAGAGAGGGAGATGGGAGAGAGAGAGATAGGGACAGGGAGAGAGCAGGAGATGGAGAGAGAGGGAGGGAGGTATAGAGAGAGGGGTCAGTGTAATGACTGGAGACAGGTCTGAAGGAGAGGCTGCAGAGGCGTGTTCCTCCACTAATGGGATTAACAGGATTCCCCCCGGAGTCGGACACGAACAGAATCCAGCGTTGGAGACTTCTGCCTCGCCTGCACATACACCCGCAGGAATGTATATATGTGTGTGTGTGTGTGTGTGTGTGTGTAAAACAGAGAGAGAGAGAGAGATTAAGGGCAAAGATTAGAAAAGACAAAGTATAAATTGAGAAGAAGCAGAGGGAGGTTTGCTAACGATGGGCTGATTGCTCGTCGTTCTGCCTGGCCTCTTGGCTTGTCTCCAGGTGGAGTTTGTTTCCCTCTCCTCAGACGCTTCATGTTCTCAGACAACATCTCACGCAGACGCTGACTCTCAACCTCTCTGCGACGAGCGATCTCAACCGACATGGAGGGGTTTTGTTCTACTAGTCAGTACTGTCTCACACACACGCACACTCTCTCTCCATCCTTTCCCATCTCTCCATCCCTCCTCTAACCCCACACCAATCCCAGTCCACTCTCCCCCCACAGTCCTCCACACACACACACACACACACACACACACACACACACACACACACATGCAGTACTTCCGGAGCATGGGCTTGTCGTTCCAGGCCAAGCAGAGCCAAGCGGACGGCTGACAGAGCCCCCAGGAAGGTCCCCGGCCTCCACTCTGGTCCCACTGACGAGAGCAGAGGAGGACAGAGGCTGGAGGGGCTGCGAGGAGGGAGGGGGGGAGGGGGGAGAGCGACCAGTGTGGAAGTCTCACGTCTCTGGTCGGTCGAGGCCGGGGTTGTGCTCCAGGTGCTGTTGAGTCGTCGTGGGGAACACAGAGGGTGTTGTGACATGACAGTGTGTGTGCGATGACGGGAAGTGTGTGTCTGTGTGTGTGTGTGTGTGTTCGCTGGCGAGTGTGTCTAAGAAGAGGGTTGTTTCCATACAGATCAGATGCACGGGAATTGATGTCCTCTTGGCTGAACATTGGGTGTTGTCTGTGGAAGGGAGATTCTGCCTACTCTTACTGATGATACACAGAGCACCAACAGCCAGTGTTAGAACAGGTTCATGGACAGTTAATATCCTTGCTGAGGATCTGCAGGACTTGATCAAGGCTATCACACCATTCCACAGTGATAAACCATACAAAAGCAACAATGTAAAGTACAGTTTACAGTACTTCATTATGTACTGTACTGGAGGGGCAAAAACCTCCAAACCGAACCAACCTTGCCTCTGTCTTTGTAAATCCTCTTAGAGCTGTTTGTTATTTCTAAAGATATTGCAAGAAAGAGGACACGTATACTTGTGTCGTTACTACTTGTAATTGTTTAAAAGCTGCTTTGTGAATATAGTTCTATAGTGCCCAATGTTATACGACTCCAATTGGCTTACCTGGCCATAATTAAGTCTACAATTGATGACCTCATGTTGCAGCTAATAAGATGTCAGTGTAAACCTCAACACCTCTGGCCTAGTACTGTCAAGGAAGAATTCACCTCAGAATTACTCACTCTGCAGCCGTGCCTCATATCACACACACATTCACACCCACACACATTCACACTCACACACAGACACCCACACACAGACACACTCACACACAGACACCCACACACAGACACACTCACACACAGACACCCACACACATTCACACTCACACACAGACACCCACACACAGACACACTCACACACAGACACCCACACACAGACGTGTGTGTGTTGTACCGTAGGTTCAGAAGAAACACCTTTAAGAGAATCAAAAGACATAATCACACAAACACACAGGCCTTCCATTCTCCCTCCAGCCCTTCTCCAAGCTGCAGACCACTCCCTACAACACACACACACCCGCACTCACATGCACACACACACACGCTCATAACTGCGGAGTGCAGAGGGCAGCAGTAGCTAATAATAGGTATTGACTGGTTGGACGTGGGATGAGCCAAGGAGCAGGATTGGATCTCCAATGCGCCCCGGGTCACAAACACACAGAACACCGTCTCACTGGACCCAACAGAAAGAGAAGACATTTTAAACTTTCATGACTTCTCTAAAATCGCTGCTGTTCGCCTTTCAGGGCTTAACTCTTTGTAGTCAAAGTGCTCGTCCCCGATCAATATCAGAGGGAGGGAGGGATGAGAAGGGAGAGAGGGAGGGAGGGGGGAGAGAGGGAGGAGGGGGGAGAGAGGAGAAGGAGGGGAGAGGGAGGGAGAGAGTGGGAGAAAGAGCGATGGAGGGAGAGAGAGATTCCAGACATCTTTATTTCGTTGGTTAGAGATGCCGATGCTCCACACAGAAGCAATTCACTCACTGTTCCCAATCTGCACACACACACACACACACACACACACACACACACACACACACACACACACACACACACACACATTACTGCTCTAAGTCTGCTCATTGTTTTGTCAGTCCTCTGGATTGAATTATTACATGCACACACACACACACACACACAGGACTACTCTGGCACACACTGCCTGTACAGTTAGTTGTATCTTTTTAAACAGGGTGGACCTTCAGTTTTGGATGAAAATGTGTAGATTTTTTAAAACATTTTGGAAGAATTATATCCATGCCCTGATACCGATGATTGTGGGTGTATGTGCATTGTGTGTGTCTGTGTGCCTTCAGGTGCGGGCTATTTAAATGCTGTGACTCCAGCTGTAGCAGAGGTAACGGAATACTGGCACAGGGGAGGAAAGGGCACAGGTTCAGGAAGCATGGGGCAGTGTGTGTGTGTGTGTGTCAGAGTGAGGGAGGGAGGGAGAGGGGATTACAGCTGTGGCCGCTGTGGCCTCCTATAGAATGAAGTAACACACACACACACACACACACACACACAGAGACGGACAGTATGTCTCTGTCTCTCTCTCTCTCTCTCTCTCTCTCTCTCTCTCTCTGTATATATATATATATATATGTCTCTCTCTCTTCATCTCACTCTTTATGCTTTCCTACAGGATTGAGTATCAGTGCGCCTCTCTCATTGGGTAAGGCCTTTGATGTCGCCAGATGGAGGGTGTGTGTGTGGGTGAGGACAGAGCAGTAGGCAGACAGACAGTGTTAGTGTTGTATAAGAGGTCTGCAGGTCAACTCTAGCGGAACACCTCCTGTGTGTATAGCCCAGCCATGTGTGTTAGCCATCAGCCGCACACACAGTCACCCTGTAAATTAACTGTGTTTGAGTTGGCACCCGACACCGCGCGCATGAGGAGGCCTCGTGTCTGCCAACCCCAACTACTCTGTCCTGCTCCGACCGCAAGCAACATCACGTCATCTGTTTAGATCTGAACTGTCATCCGCTGAGAGATCACTGAGTGGACATCGACAGAGAGACCAAACTCCACTTTCCTTTGTTTATCTCAACAAGTGTTGTGTAGGATGTGTGTTCAGACGCGGGAGTGTGTGTGTGTGTGCGTGTGGTGTGTGTCAGTGAGTCTATGTATTCCTGTGTGTGTGCAGAGTAGAGAATAGGTACATTGTTTTGGAGCAGTGGGTTGTTGCTTTGGTTCCACGGCCAGGCCAGGGACTGTCCCTGAAAAGCTCCTTCGACCCAGTAACACACAACGCACACACACACACACCACACACACACACACACACACACACACACACACACACTCTCCATGCTGTCTGTCCCTGGTGGTGTAGCAGAGTGTCACCCTATCAGCATAATCCTC
>NC_090054.1:20433206-20435706 GCF_038355195.1 Osmerus mordax | reverse complement strand
TGTGTGTGTAGGGAGTGTGTATATCTGTGTGTGTATCTATATGTGTGTGTGTAGGGAGTGTGTATCTATGTGTGTGTTTGTGTGTAGGGTGTGTCTGTGTTTGTTTGTGTCTTGCAGGTCCATGACAGATCAGGGCATTCAGGCCAGTGACATTCCTCCAGAGCACAGAGGTATCCTGGCCGAGGTATGAAAAATGCTCCTCGGCCGCTGCACTCACCCGTAGATGAATGGACCGATCCGTGCACTCACCCGTAGATGAATGGTCCGATCCATCTTGTCACCAGAGGTCGACGAAGAGGTCACAGCTTGAGTGTACCTGCGTGTCTGTGCTGACTCTGTCACCAAGCTCCCACCAACACACACACACAGACACACACACACACACACACACACACAGACACAGTCCGGCCCCATCAAACACTCCCCCTGAGCTTATCACACACGCACACACAGCACACACACACACACACACACACACACACACACACTCACTCTAGTCCATCTCCTCAGCATCAGCCCCCAGCCCGCCCGCCCAGAGCCCTGGCTCTGACACGTCTATATGTTTTTCCTCCTGACCTTTTAGCGTCCTTTCTGCCTGCGCCTGTAAACCATAAGCTGATATATGAAGGCAATTTTTAGCGGTGCCACTTGTATCTGAGTGATTGCGTACACTTTACATTTGGGCCTGCCACCTTGCCACCTCTTCCAGATCTCTCTATTTCGGATGGGGGCGGAGGGGGGGGGGGGAGGAAGGAGAGGGGGAGGTAACAGGACGGAGAAAAGAAAAAAAAGGAAGGATGTTGTGGCGGCCGATACTCGTCCAGCCTTGGGCCAAGCAACCTTCTTTCTCTCAGTCCAGGACAGGCGAGGGCCAAGTCGTAAACAAACATATATCAAAGATCAGAGTGCCTTCAAGCTCAATGCTAATTATTCAGACGACCAAAACCCGCATCGTGTTTCATTAGGGACATCACTTAATGTTGAGATCCGCAGTATTAAAATGTGGGTCAACCTTGTTAGCTTGTTAGCATATGAGGCATTAGGCCATGCTACATGAATGTAACGAGGACAGTGCTTGTTATCAAATTAGCATAAAGTCATTCTGAACGGACATGCGGTTGCGTAAGGATGTGTTTCAGTACCGGAATGGGGCCATGCTCGTTAGCTTGTTAGCATAAACGCACATTAAACAGATAGGGCCGCACGTAGCATTGCTGGATCAGCTACCGGATGGGGCCCCGTAGCCTTTAACTTGTTAGCATGAATGGAGGTATAACGGATTTTGAGTTTTCGTTTTCTTTCTTTTTTGAGCCGACATGAACGCTTTTCAATTACCGCTGCTCATTGTCAGCTTGTAAATGTCCGGGTCAGCGGCGGAGAGTTCTGCCTTTGAAAGTAGGCCTGACATCAACACAAAGACATCATTAAAGAGATTCTCTCCACACAGGACAGTCTCCCTCCCTTTTTGCCCCTGGGGACACCTGAAATAATGTGGCAAAACAGCAAAGGCCTGTGAAAAAATAAGCGTTGTTAACCCCTCCATAGTGCCACAGCTGTGGAGGGGAAGGAGGAGGGGGGAACAGTCACTTGAATGTGTTTCTTTCTGGGGGTTTTTGTGTTTTTATTCCTGTGCATATTCCATCACCCCCTTCTTTTCAATTACATTTGGAGATACGTAAACATGTGAAAACAACTTGAAAATAGCATTTTTCCTTTTCCCTGATCTGAATATGCATGCCCTACCCACTGCGAGAGAAGAAAGGCTTTTATTCTTTAGTAGGTTAAAATGAATACAAACAATATGGAGTGACTAATTACAGAGGGAGATTGAGAAATGAAAAAAAAAAAAAGAATTCTTGCATTTCAATACGATTAGCATTTTGATTCCCGAGTTAGATTTTGAGCAGAAAATAATTTTTCGTTATTTTTTCTTTTCTTTCTCTCTAATATCTGCTAGGATCAAAGGCTCCTCCGTTTCCTCCTCCAAGCATTGTTTGCCTCCCAGGACTACAACAAAGTTGTAGGCTTGTGCCAGATCGAGGGGAAGAGAGAATTAGTTATTCCTGGACTAATTTGACATCAAAAAGAAAGACCTAGAGAAGAGAAAGATAAAAGTGACCCGTCCTAACCTGCAGGATTAGCTCAGTGTCTTCAGGCACTCATGCTAACACCCAGGGCATTACACCTCTACACACACACACACACACACACACACGCAGTCACATCTCACACCTCAACTTTTAATACCACGGCCTAGAAAAACAACATCACAGACAGTCAGAGACCTTTTTCGATCTCCATTTTCCATAGCATGATTAATTGTTGCAATACTCCACTAGGTTAGGAATCAGAGCAGCTGTAAGACTAGCGGGAACAGAGTTATTAAGGTTTCTCAGTTCTATGGTGATGAGGTTATTTCCCTTCTCAAGACAGTTTTTTTGAAGTCAGAAATGTCCAGTTCTGCTGCTTGAAAGCCTACCTAGAATATCTGCTAAAGAAA
>NC_090054.1:20393527-20433006 GCF_038355195.1 Osmerus mordax | reverse complement strand
GTTACAGATGTACTGGCCATGGCACTGGAGATATAGTAATGACCTGAGGAGAGCATTGGAAATAGCTATTGGAAAACCGTTCACTTCCGTGTCGATTTGCCATTGATTCTAAATGGTTATTAAAGGAATTCAAGCTCCGTCGATGAAGGATTGCCTAAGGCTGTTTCCTATGAAAAACAGTTTATTTACCATATGTATTCTACAGAACAGGAAGTGATGACCTCAATCACGTTGGATGTTGTTGTTCTAACTGTTTCAGAGTAAGAGAAAGATAAGTTGGCATCTGAAGAAAAAAACAATGAGTAATACGTTGGTAAAATGCTACAGGGATCAAGAAAGACGTAAATAAACATCAGACAAAAGAGCTTTTTACCTGTTTGTTCATTAAGCCTTTCAGTCATTATCTACGGATGTGTGTCTGCGCTCAGGAGGGAAAGTGAGAGAGGGAAGGAGAGAGTGAGAGAGGGAAGGATAGAGGTAGAGAAAGAACGCCAAGAGCTGTAGGCTGAATGTCCGCCAGGAATACACGCCGAGCTCACCAAAAAACAAGGCCCCTTGTCTTCATCTGGCTGTTTTATTCCTTTGTTTTAGGAACTCTATGCATAGGACTTCAGAGGAGGCTGCTACGATTACATCAAAGGGCTCAGACAGATTGCAGCCAGCGGACACACTCCGAGTGGGCATTTCATTTGTTTGTTGAAATATTTTGGGAAAAAAAAGAAAGAAAAAAAGAAACAGGAAACGATAGTGTGCTCTTTTGTTTTTGGTCCTTTGTTTGTCCCCTAGTTTATTTTTTATATATCTTTTTTTCTTTTTTTTTTGCTTTCTATTCTTTGTCTTCTTCTGGAAGTTTCCAAATGTCGGAGGTGCACGGGTCACACTGGCACCTTGTTTTTGTAAGATGCTCGTTTGGGGTGAGGGGCGTTCCATCTTCTCTCTCACCGACTCTTCTGACAAGCTCTCTGAGTTCACCCACATGGCTCAGGGCGAAAATCAATGCCCATATGTGTCTTCAGCTACTCTGTGGAAGAGTAATGAAGGTTAGGAGAGAGAGCGAGAGAGAGAGAGAGAGAGAGAGAGAGAGAGGAGAGAGAGCGCGAGAGAGAGAGAGCGGAGGAATGCAACACCAAATGCAACACAGACAAAATATTCATCAGTGCCAACAAAATCTTGCATCTCTTTACTGAAATAATCGGTGAATAATTAAAAACAACGCTTTCAGATTTTTTTCCAATGCCCCCAGGTGCCTTTGACGGCCAGTGATGGATCCAGAAGCCAGACTAATTGCTGAGAGCGATGTAGGCCTGGAATTAAAGATCCCAAACAGACGCTTCACCCATGAATTTATTCACACTTTTTTAGGCGGCCATTACCCTTCATGCTTTCCAGTGATGATCGCTTGACCTTGAATTGGGAATTGCAGACGAGCTATTGATTGCCATCAGATCTGCTCTTTGTGTGGTTGGGTTGAGGGTTTGCTAGAATTAAGTCGAATTCTAACTCGCAAGCATAGGAGGACGCCACCAATGGGTCATTTGCATGACAAGCTTCTTTGAAAGAGGCCGAGTTAGAACTTGTTTTGGAATGGAGTGTGATGTCTTTCCTGTGACGTTAAAGCGAATCCACTCTCTGACGAGTTAAAGAATGTGTTTTGGTGTCAGGGAGAGTTGTGTATCACCGCCGCCACACTTTACTCCACATAGTGGTGTCCTTCCTGTGGTACCGTACGTTGGTCTATGCTGGGTGTTGTCATCAAATTGTCATACTGTAACTGAACATCCATCAAAATGAAGATCTGCTTCATTTCAGTATTCAGTGATGTTACACATCTGAATAAAAATACTAAAAACAGAATTTAAAATCAATGTTCTGTCCTCGTTGATAAGAACCTCACCTTTTTTGTGGTATTGTTTCTAGAATCGTACAGTTTTACACACAGCTTGGATTAGAGGAAGTAAACAGCTGCGGTGTGCTCGTCCTGTTCCACAGATTCTCCCTCGGTGGTGCAGGGACTCATCCTCCTCCCTCCACCTCCTGTCTTCCCTGCCCCTCTCCTCTCTCTCCCTGCCCTCTCCTCTCTTCCCTGCCCCTCTCCTGTCTTTCCTGCCCCTCTCCTCTCTTTCCTGCCCCTCTCCTGTCTTCCCTGCCCCTCTCCTCTCTTTCCTGCCCCTCTCCTCTCTTTCCTGCCCCTCTCCTCTCTTCCCCTGCCCCTCTCCTGTCTTTCCTGCCCCCTCTCCTCTCTTTCCTGCCCCTCTCCTGTCTTCCCTGCCCTCTCCTCTCTTCCCTGCCCTCTCCTGTCTTCCCTGCCCCTCTCTTCTCTTCCTGCCCCTCTCTCCCTGCCCCTCTCCTGTCTTCCCTGCCCCTCTCCTGTCTTCCCTGCCCCTCTCTTCCCTGTCCCTCTCCTGTCTTCCCTGCCCCTCTCTGTCTTCCCCTGCCCCTCTCCTCTCTTTCCTGCCCCTCTCCTGTGTTCCCCCTGCACCTCTCCTCTCTTTCCTGCCCCTCTCCTCTCTTCCCTGCCCCTCTCCTGTCTTCCCTGCCCTTCTCTTCCCTGCCCCTCTCCTCTCTTTCCTGCCCCTCTCTTCCCTGCCCCTCTCCTCTCTTCCCTGCCCCTCTTCCCTGCCCCTCTCCTCTCTTCCCTGCCCCTCTCCTCTCTTTCCTGCCCCTCTCCTCTCTTTCCTGCCCTCCTCTCGTTTCTGCTGTTCTCTTCCATCGCCCAGTGGCCCCTGGAGGGTCTCTGTGAAGGCCGAAGGGCTTCCAAGGGCTTTCCATGCTTCATCCTTGTCTTAAGTGTTCAAAGGCTCTGACTTCACATGCACACACGCACACACACACGCACACACACACCAGCATACAGCCATGCAGGCTCTATTTGGGGCTGGGGGCCAGTAAACCTTCCCTGTACGCTAGCCTTAACATCCCATCACGCCAGCAGCACACCACACTGGGATTAACCATGCCAAGCCATGGAGTGTGAACGATGTGCTCTTGAAACTATCAAGGCTCTTTTTCAACCGAGAGCTACGAGCAGAAAATGAGCCACACAAGACGGTGTGTTTGGCACACAAAGTCTTCCTGTGTTGTTGTGGGCTTCCTAACAGTGATGTTCACGTGTGACTTGATCTCTTTCTCTCCCTCCCTCTCTATCTCTCTCTACCTTTCTCCTTCTCTATCTTTCTCCCTCTTACACTCTCTCTCCCTCTATCGTTGTGTCTCTCGCTCTTCATCTCTTTATCGGTCGCTCTCTCCGTTTATTTAATCAATTTCTCTCTCTCCCTCTCTCCCTCTCTCTCTCTCTCTCTCTCTCTCTCTCTCTGTCCTCTCTCTCTCTCTCTCTCCCTCTCTCTCTCTCTCAGCGGCAGTCTGCTTGTGTCCAGGGTTCGTGTCCCAGCCAGATTACAGGAGGGTGTAATATGTGTGAAGCTGCAGACTTGCTGGTGTAACTGCACCTTCAGGGACTCTAAAGTAGGGGACGGATAGGAAAACCAGATGTGCTCTCTACTGGAGGAAATAGTTGCTGTGAGATCACCCGTAAACGCCACTGTTCACATGAAGATTTCACACAGCAGTGATAGGTGAGGCCGGGGAAGGATCAGCCTATACTGTTAACCTGAAATATGTCTATGAAATGAACTCCCTGTGTGTGTGTGTGTGTGTGTGTGTGTGTGTGTGTGTGTGTGTGTGTGTGTGTG
The DNA here is from genome assembly GCF_038355195.1 of Osmerus mordax. NCBI lineage: Eukaryota > Metazoa > Chordata > Actinopteri > Osmeriformes > Osmeridae > Osmerus > Osmerus mordax. Next base: position 20,429,317 of record NC_090054.1, on the reverse strand, counting down.
TGTGTGTGTGTGGTGTGTGTGTGTGTGTGAGTCCCCCTCTCAGCATGTGGCTGAATGAGACACACACTCTGTGTGTGTGTGTGTGCGTGTGTGTGTGTGTGTGTGTGTGTGTGTGTGTTTCCATGTGTGGACATAATGTCTACGTGTTTCATAGACTGAATGTAGAGTTTTTCACTCATCCAGTATACAAGCTTCGCCCGGCCTTATCTACAGTACATGTCCTTGTTATTGATCAGGTGTCAGCCCTGACGAGTGTGCTGTCTCCCCCAGCCCTGGTCTCCCTCCCCTCCCTCCATCTGCCTCCTCTGCCAACACTGGCGGGTTAGGGCCAGGATTACCCTTTGATGGTTGGGATTAGCGTTAGGTTTGGCTCCAACCAAAACTCACTCCCTTAAAGAGATTAAAGTCAGGACCTTGGGATCACGAATAACACCATGATACAGCCCTTTGGAGTGTACACAATACATGTATTCTGTCAAGATAGGCGATGAAACGGACTGAATTCATCGAAGCACAGGCATCATGTTTTCCCGCTAATTATGGGATGTTTCGTGCGTGTGATATAGGGGGTGTTTGACGTGATTGCGCAATCTGTATGGGATCCGTGTGAGACCAAAACTGCTGTCAGTGACCAGACATGCTGGCATCATCTAAACCACACACTGACACTTCTGAGTGTGTGTGTGTGTGTGTCTCTGATGGCACCTGGCAGCCCATCGCCCCTCAGCTGCGAACCCTGGCACAGATTTGTGTGTGTGTTTGTGTGTGTGTGTTTGTTTGTCAGTGAGCCTGTGGCGTGCCCTGCAGTTGGTGCCACCATGCCTGAGGTAAAATGAACTTATCATGAGTGGGATGACAAGCAGCAGCCAGCGATGCCAAAGAGGGGGTGACAAACTGGGGCTGTCAGGGCCGGTCTGGCCCTGTACCTCATCCCCTGCCTCTCCTGTCTCTGACCTCTGGGCCTCTGGTCCCTATGGGCCTCTGGTCCTCTGGTCCTCTGGTCCTCTGGGAACCCTGTCCCCTGCCCAGGCATTTACTCATGTTGAAAGGTGCCACTTACAGGTTGATAGTAAACCAATACTTTCATTCAAGTATAATGCTCACAATTTGACTGTCTTGTAACTTATAACTGACTTTCTTTCTCTCTCTCTCTCTCTCTCTCTCTCTCTCTCTCTCTCTCTCTTTCTCTCTCTCTCTCTCTCTCTCTCTCTCTCTCTCTCTCTCTCTCTTCCCATACATGCATACATGCATACATGCATTCATACATACATAAGTAGCATCAGTAGCACTACAAACGTTCTTCTGCAGACACTCTGTCATGTCAAAACCCAGTCTGGTGGCAGGCTGGCATCCTGGGCCCTCCTCCTCACCCCCCCTCCTCCTCCTCCTCCTCACCCCCCCCCCTCCTCCTCCTCCTCTTCCCCCTCCCCCTCCTCCCCCCCTCCCCTCCCTCCCTCTCCCCCTCCTCCCTCCTCCTCCTCTTCCCCCTCCTCCTCTTCCCCCTCCCCCTCCTCTCCTCCTCCCCCCCTCCTCCTCCCCAAGCCTAGATGAACCTTCAGGACCAGGGGAGCCCCAGTCAATCAAATTATCTGGCACACACAGATGTTCCCACACATCTCCACACACACACACACACACACACACCACACACTCACACACAAACACACACATACAAACGCGACAAAGACTCCTAACACTGTTACAGTAAATAGTGAACTCAAACATCCCATGTCACCCCATTTATTTGATTTGGCCTAGTAGACAATACAGACACACAAATGGAACAGTTCAATAAAGAAATTAACCTAAAACACGCATCAGAATTGCAACTTCAATTGCAAACGTGCAATCAGAATTGCGTGTATAATTGTATGTAAATTCTGTGAAATGTAGTTCAGTAGAGCCCCACGTCTTCAGGAGGTGATTATCTTGATGAGCCTGCCTGTCTGATGTATCTGACTCTAACACAGGACTGCATGGTGTGCCCAGAGAATTACCCTTAATGGGCATTTTTGAAAGAGATTCATTTATGCCGTGATGGAAAGGGTCGTTCTGATCCATTGTCATGTTGCAGCAGTATTGTATCAGTGAGCATCATGAAAAGGACTGGATGGTTTTCAGTAATATGGTCAGACCGTATGTCCAATATTCAATAAACAGACTGAGGCTAAAGGAGCCTTGAGGTTGTAGAAGACATACAGCGTATTAGGAAGAAAACAAACCCACACATTGTCAATGCTATTCAACGATCTGTACATGCTCTGGTGTGAAATGAGTTCAGCTAAATTTGTATTTTTCTTTACTTCACGCTTGCGTAGGTATCAAAAACCAAACCTGCTTGTGCAGTCTCGTGTTGCGGTTGACTTGCTCTGTGCTAATGCCCCGCCTCATAGATCACGCCAGAGTGCCTTCCACTGAAAACGCCACTTCATTGAACAATTAATTATTCTAATGATAGACCAGCACTCAATGGTGCTTTAACGGAAAAACGGAGAGAGAGAGAGAGAGAGAGGGGGGGGGGCGAGAGGGAGAGAGAGATAGCAGAGAGCAGAGAGAGAGAGAGAGAGAGAGAGAGAGAGAGAGAGAGGAGAGAGAGAGAGAGAGAGAGAGAGAGAGAGAGAGAGAGAGAGAGAGAGAGAGAGACCAAACACAATGACACAGAAACAGAGACTGGGTTGGTTGGTTGGTTTGTAATCCTCTGTGATTTTCATAAATAGGTGAGCTGTCTGCCACAGATGTGTGACACAGTGTGTTCATGCCCCTCTGTTGTGTGTGTGTGTGTGTGTGTGTGTGGGGGGGGGGGGGGGGGGGGGGGGGCGGGTGTGTGTGTTCATGACCCTGTGTGTGTGGATGTTTACGTCACTGTGGTGTGTGTGTTACTGTCATGCCCCTATGGTGTATGTGTGTGTGCATGTGTTGAGATGGAGAGCCAGAGATAGATTAGATAAGGCTCAAAGCAGACCTGTATCAGTACTGGGAGTGTTAGCAAGTCCTTACAAGCTTCAAACACCTCATTGACCGCAGAGAAAGCCCCTTCCACCAGGAGTTGGAACCACATTTTACCACACCAACATCTACAAAACTGCACACTACCTAGTCCCTGCAGGCAGATCTTAACCTGAACTGGGTCAAACAGAAAACACACACACAAACACACACAGACATCCAAAGATCTTTAGAAATTCTAACGTGGACACACACACCCCCAGTGTTGACACACACACACGCTATCTCCATCTACTTGCCCTCAAGCCTGATGTGAAAAGCACGGTGTGAAATTTCGCAGCATCTGCCTCCGCTTTGTGGCAGGCATGGTCGTTATGGATAAACAGTAGCCATGTGAGCCATTATCCCCTCCATTTTCCCTCCACGTCTTTTGTACCGGGCACTTTGAGAATTCACATAAGCCTTGATGAAAAACTAACGCGTGTTCTTTCCTCTCATCTTTATGAAAAGAAGGAATGTTCATCAGACCTTGTTTTCTGCCTTCTCTCCCCCAACAGCGTGTTGTTGTGAGAGCCATTACACGGTGCGCATCTTCCCTGCCAGCAGGAAAGAAAGAAAGAGAGAAGAGAGAGAGGAGAAAAAGAGAGAGAGAGACAGAGAGAGACAGAGAAAAGGAGAGAGAGAGAGAAAGAGAGAGAGAGAGAGGGTAGAGAGGGAGAAAGAAAGAGAGAAAGAAAGAAAAAGACAGAGAGGGAGAAAGAGATAGAGAGGACATAGAGAGACAGATAGACAATGAGAGAGAGAAGGAGAGAGAGGGGGGGGAGGGTGAGAATAATAGAGAGGTAGAGAGAGAGCAAGGTATATAAAAGGTGCTGTCACTTTAAGGCAGATTGGTGAGGCGATGCCAGGACCCGATGACTGCAGCACTCAGTCCCTGTGGCATCACAAGATGGGCCGCCCAGGGTTCTATTTGCATATGCTATTCAGGGCAGGGCACATCTACCCCCTTTTTTATTGTTTTTAATCAGAGCCGAATGTCAACAAAATAAATGAAGTTTGCGTGCAGAAGTGACATTTTTATCACGTCGGGGGGGATGGGGGATGTGCATTCCCCCACCCCCCCCCCCCCCCCCCCACCTCAACAATTCATCACAGGCCATATTGAGGCAGGGAAGGATAGTGAAGGAGCCAGTAATCAATGGAAGGGCTCCATATGGCTGGGATCAAAGGTGTCACATAGTGTGTGGTTCTGCTTTATTGCCAGCCAGCACTGTTAATTGGACAACAAGATCAGAGGCAATATTAAAATCCAATTAAATTGATATGAACAGATTGCCAAGTGATGTACACTAATGTATAATTGAGTATCAAGCAAATGCGAGTGCCCGTCTTGAGCGCCTGGCTGCTGAATAAATGATGGTGAAGCCGTGGAGGACAGGAACAAGTTTGCACATTAACTCCCCCCCCCCCCTCCCCTCACTCTGCAGGGCCTGCACAGACACAGGGCTCTGAGAGCAGCAACTGGCTGGCATTCTTAAAGGGACATGTTTAGGGAGTGGAAGAGGGGTTTCTGTTAGTGTGGGTAGTGTGTGTGTGTGTGTGTGTACATCATGTGTAGGAGAAGAACGGAGGGGGGTATCTGTGTGTGTGTGTGTGTGTGTGTGTGTGTGCGTGCTGTGCGTGTGTGTGTGTGTGTGCGTGTGTGTGTGTGTGTGTGTGTGTGTGTGTGTGTGTGTGCGTGTTGTGTGTGTGTGTGTGTGTGTGTGTGTGTGCGTGTGTGTGTGTGTGTGTGTGCGTGCGTGTCCACGGGGAGGGGCTGGCTTGTAACATTTTAAACGGCGTAATTCCATCACACGCAGGCGACTTTAATTTGAATTTAATAAAATCTAAATGATTTATTGCTTTTTTGCAGGAGCAAAAGAAAGTGCATGTTGTGGTGCTTTGGCTAATCAGGCCATGAACACGGACAGCCTCCCATCTAGCAGCACGGCCCTGGTGCCAAGTGCTCTTCAAAAAAGAAATAAATAAGATAAAGAAGGATGTGCTGACGCTATTTAACAGACCAATGAGGACTAGTCCAAGGTGACATTTCTAGATAAGGTAAACTTGGACGACAGCCCAAAATAATCAAAAGTTCATCGAAATCTATTCATTTATTAATTGATTCAACGCGTACTGAACTAAAATACGTGACTTTGGGGGGGGGGGGGGGGGGGGGGGGGGGCTGTGAAAGAGATTTACATATGTAATTCTTAATGACATTTTAGACCCTGTGATCATTCCTTCTTTTTTTTCTTTTTTTCTAATTATTAATGTTGGTTGTTTTGGTTGCAATCCAGCATATGTTTTTTTTCCACATCTCCGGTCCTTGCATTAAGCTAGTTTTCTTAATTAAGCAGGCAAAGGGGCTCATTAGCTGCAATGGCAATGGGGTGGGCTGATGAGCCCGTCTCCGTGCCGACAGTGATGCCCAGACAAAGTGCCTGGGAGCAGGTGATGACAAGGTCCCGATGGCATAGAGCCATCTGGGCTCAGACTTGGTCCCTGATCGTCACTTCACCCATTATGGAGAACAGAAGCCATCCGTCCCCCATCCCACCAAAAGTCCTCAAAGACATCAAAACACTCGCTGGCTCTTTACAGATCTTTGGACTTGACCAAGATAGACAAAGGGAAAAATAATTGGTTTGGCTCAATCAGGAACCTTTGTTTATCACCGAGTAAATTTGAAATTCTTCACCAACACATTTGAAATCTCTCTACCTTTTGGTTTACTTTCATGATTGAAATATTGTTTTAGACATAAATAGATTTTTTTAATCTATAGGTCCTATCTAACATCTTTGGTCAGCCTATACGTAACAGGTCTCAACACCTGCAAAGTCTAATGAAGCCGGTCAAACTGAATCAGACCGCCCACACCATCACATCTGAAAACAGCCTTGTAGTGAACCATATGTCCAGCAACACTAGCAGATAAATGTATCTCCTTGTATGGGATATTTGATCAGAGGGTGTGCTTGTTTTGTTATACATAGTCAACCTAGTATACCTGGTCGCAAGGTTAGGGTCTCATAAATCTGAGAACCGGGGTATTTTCGTTTTTTTTATTAACATCTGGAGAAAACTGGTTCTTTCCAGCAATCTCAGATTGCCCACGCGCGCTGTTGTAAATGTGTTCCTGAATGACCCTGGATGACCCTCACGTCTGACCCAAAACACTAATCACAAACGTAATGTATTCATAAAATCCTTCCGTGCAACAAAAGAGAGAGAGAGGCAGCCGCAAACAGCGAATACGAGTGGGACACAAGAGGTTGTAGTTCACGATAGGTTGGTCTAAACGGCGCGTGCCTATAGTGGTTGATTCTTTTTGCTCGTGAATCTGTCTCTTTTCTGTCGTGTCAAAGAACTGGACTAAAGGTTCAAGCTTGTCTCACGAGTGAAAGTTATGATGAAGCATGTATTGCTTTATTTAGGGATAACCTCCGATCTGAACCACCATACACACATCACAACAGAGAGAGAGCGAGAGGGAAACCCATAGTTACACCCCAAACGTTATTTTACGATCTCTGCGGTCACCTTTCCGTAGGTCTTGGCTGTCATTATGCGGCCCAGTGTTTGGTTTTAAAAACATTCTCCCTCTGATTTGGCCAACAGACTTTTTTTATTTATTTTTTAAATAAGGGTATTTAAAAACACGGAATAATCCTTTTTCCCATTAAGGTCTAGAAAACCCTGGAAGCTTAAATGTAACGTTTGAAGCCATGAGAATGAGACCCACAGACCAGGAGAGATGTTTATTCTAGAGATCTCTGAAAGGCTGTTTTGTGGTCAGCCTTGTGGTTCGAGGGCAAAGATAAAATGATTTTAATTGAGTTCTTCTTTTTTCACAGGACTACATAGCTGCAATGCCACTTATATACATACACTACATAACCACCCACATAAACAGCCTATGTACAAAAAGTGGAAAATAAAACAATTTGACTTGGAATGTTTTAAAGATGGCTTGGTTTCGGATGTGAATATAACGATTCCTTATACTCTAAAGTGCACGGTCCTGTGTATTTATATTTCTCTAGCGATGACTTAAAGGCCAGTCACGTTTAATAACTACATTCCATTCTGGATACATCCCACTCTGAAACGCACACACACAAGATTACGCACACCCATAAGAGGAAGAATAATGTGTGTGTGTGCTTGCACATCGCTCACTGCACACAGACAGCCACTCCAGTGAGTGGGAGATTTCTTGAAGATCCTAATTTAATCCCCAATCCCTAATCTGGTGTGCACCCCTAAACCCGTTCACACACAAAGACTTGCATCCTAATCCCTGTGTAGAGATGGCTTCTCATTTTCCTTAGTGTTGGTTTGCAGAAAAAAAACATGTGTCATTTGATGGAAAATAGATGTTTCTCTTACTTAACTCTCCAGAAAGTCTCACTCCTGTCCCTTGTCCATGACAATAATTCAAAGAATGATTTCAAGTCATTTATCGAATGCACAGTATACAGGATGAATATACTTTGCAATGAAATGTTTGTTCTGCAGCTCATTCCTTTGAATAACAGTAATAAAACAACAAAATACATCACAATAAACATTAGTAAAAGAGTGAAATATGTTAAACAAGTGGCTTTCTAAACATTTTCAGTTCAAGTTCTGTTGCATAGGTACACACAAATTACTTCATTCTTGAAATGTGCGAAAGACAATCAATGTACCAGGATACGTTATGACAGAAGTTGTTCAGTGGCTTTTCTTTGTATCTATTAAACTTTACTGGGTGTATTTCCATTTCATTGCAAAGCTGCGCTTCGTGATCTCACAATGTGTATAGTGTGAGCACTGTAGGGTCATTATATCCCTTCATCAGAGGAGACTTACAGTATCCACTCACCAGACAAACGACCACACTGGGCATCTTTGATGTGAGGCTAACAACCCTGGTCCGAAATAAACCACATTATCTGGAGAAAATCCCTGATTAGGTTGAATTTATGTGGATCCACAGTTTGGGAGATGGTGGAGGAGGGTGCCTACTAATAGGAAGGAGGAGGGAGTAAGGAGGAGGAGAAGAGGTGGAGGAGGAGGGAGGAGGGGGAGGAGGTGGAGGAGGAGGGGGGGAGGAGGAGGTGGAGGAGGAGGGGGGGAGGAGGATGTGGAGGAGGTGGAGGAGGAGGAGGAGGGGGGGAGGAGGAGGTGGAGGAGGAGGAGGGAGGAGGGGGGGCGAGGAGGATGTGGAGGAGGAGGAGGGGGGGAGGAGGAGGAGGTGGAGGAGGGAGGAGGAGGGAGGAAAAAGGAGGAGAGGAGGAGAGTAGGTGGAGGAGGAGGAGGAGGGGGGAGGAGGAGGAGGTGGAGGAGGGAAGAGGAGAGTGGGTGGAGGAGGAGGAGGGAAGGATAGGGGGGCAGGGATGGATAGGGGACACAGCAGGGGGCTAATTCTTCCCATGCTCCTCTGCAGCTGTGCCCCTTTAGTTGAGTGACAGATCCACATGCAAAAGGGGCTTCTGCATATGCCAGAGCAGGGGGCACCAAACCAGCTCATGAAATGCCAAGCTAGACATAGTTCTGGCAGGACACCTCTCATGGGGATGATGACGGAGCACAAAAGAGCAGTTAGAGGAGGACATCTACTGAAAAGGAAATGTAGTCAATATCTAGCCTGGACACTAATGCTGTTGAAGGCCTTGCTAGTTTGACATCTGCATATGCCACCAAATCGGAAAAATAACCAGTCATACCACCAGGATACAGAATTATTTTGAATCTTAAATCTCATGGAAGAAAGGTATAAGATTCGTACACCTGTGCAATAAAAGGCTAACGATTAATATGGCATTCAAGACAGTATGGTGGAAAATAAAAATAAATATCATAGACGACCAAGATAGTGGTCCTTTCCAGTATATTGTTGTTCAACAATAATTAATCAATACGACACAGTTGCTTTGAATCTCACACTGCATAACTTAAAATCTTCCATTGCATTTGAATAAAATCTAAATATAATACAAAAATACCTCACACAAATAAAAAGAAACACTTGAAAGCAATATGGCTGGAGAGACTGCAATTATCCTACAACTGAAAAATATGCTGACGCCAACGCAAGAAAAAAAAAATGAGGTTCGACCTTGATTGGGTCCGTTCCTGAGGAAACCAAGGCAAGGTTTGTGTGTCTGTTTGGGCATTAAAACAGAAGACATGAAACGCTGTCGCCCCTCCTGTGGTAGGACCCTGAGCACGGTAACCTTATATCAAAGCCTAGCGTGCTCAACAGCGAGGGGAATCGCATTAATAATTGAGAAGCGCGCGGTAACAAGCTGTGAGTGAATACCTATTGTAAGGACGACTAGCTCCCTGTGTACGATTATCTACTTTTAACCTTTTCTTCCCTCGTGGTTCCTTGAGCATGTTTAGCTATGAGAGGGAGAGAGATACCGTCTGCATACAGTCGTTTTGCTTGAAGCGCCAGCTAAAGGCTATTGCGGTAGCATCTTAGCCCCAAGGCTGGGAAGGCTTCTACGACGCTGAACGCTTCTCCAGTTATCCGTTGTCTATCTCTGCATAGATATGGGGAAACGAACTACAAATACTTTGTTACTGTACTAGATAGATTTTTCTGGTATCAGTAGGCCAACTTTACTTCACAATTCTTCTGACAACTTTTTACTTTCACTCCTTGTATTTTTTTACACAAATATCTCTACTTCTTACATTTTAAAACCAGGCACTTTACTTTAGTTTTAATCTGTATTTGGTGGCGTGGTCAATATGATATCTGGTCATTGCTTGCCTTTTTTCTTTCCTGGCTGTTCATTGTTGTCGCGATGCGAGCGACAACATGTTTTCCATAAATTTTCAATGGAGCCAGGCGAATCGCTTGCGTGGTGCATTGTGGGTAGCGATGCGATCGAGTTGAGATTTTCTCAACTTTATGCAAATGAGGAGCGATTTTCGCTAGCTATGGCCAATCGCAGTGTTTTCTTGTTTCTCGTAACATAGCAACCATGGTAAACATTTCTAGCTTTCGGTTTTTAAGATGGAAGAGAAACTAATCGCCTGTGTGGCTGCATATCCAGTCCTGTACGATATTATTACAGTCTCTGTATTTGTACAAAGACATTAATTAAAAGAATGAGGCCAGGCGCAGGTTTGCCGATGTTGTCGGTGCTCCTGGTGGGTTTTTTGTACTTTCAAATTCAGTCTCTCGTCACATTAGTTACGTAACTTTGTTCTGGTAACTAGCTAGTTACAGTTGTAGCCCGGCTGGAACTCCCTTGTCTTATCGACAGATTAGCAGAGACTTTGAGTAATATAATAAAACATTTTAACACATATCAACGTGTATGTCTATTAAACAGTTTTGTATTTTGTATACAAGTTGTATTTTGATCGATGTTGGCCATGACAACTACAACAGTGACTTTAGAGAACTACAATTCTACATTAATCTGTTTGATACGCCCCCGCGCGTGGTGAACTGTGGGAAGGCGAGCGATGGCAAGCGATTCACGTCGCTGCAGTGTAAACGCACTGTTACACTGATGTTTTGTTATTCCACTGTTATTCCTCTGTTGTAACACTGTGTTATGTTGTTATTACACTGTTGTTATACTGTTATTATGTTGCTATATCTTATCATCTTATTCATATTTGTCTGCGGAGTAGCATTTAAAATTGAACACGTTTAACTATCGAATCTCAACAGAATAACTGTTAGGCCTAAGATGTCAGGTATGGTGTCTCAGTTCTGCCATTTTGTAAGATGTCCTTCCTGTCCTCCCTGTTCTCACAGCCCGTGGGACTGAGGTCAAAACATCAACATGCTGAGATACAAGAGAGAGCTATTCCAAAACCCTGCCTCGGATGCCTTTGTCCAGCCACAAGGTCAAGAAACTGTTGAGACTAGGGGAAGAGTCGCCTCACAAGAATGTCACAGAGCACTTCAACCCTGTTATCAGCTGGAAATCGTAGACAGTAAAATGACCTTAAACTTGTGGGCCAAAAGTGACAAGGCCAAAAGTTTTTTTTCTAGAGTCTAGTGAACCGTGGTTGTTTTGGCAGTTCTCAAGAACAGTAACTAGCCAGTTGTCAGATAATTATTCCTAATTCACTGCGGCTGTAACAAAGCATGATGTGGGACCTTTTATGACTGACCTCCTTTCAACACACACTTCACACTTGAACACAGAGTCCACTCAGGGAAGCTTGTAAAACGCTTCCTGAATAGACTCAGTCCCCATGACCAGCAGTGGCCAGTCTTTGATCATGGTGCGCTCTGTGATTCCAAGGTCATTACCTTTGTTCTATTTCAGGGTGGCCTGTGGTCACAACAACCCCACACCTGATTATGCGTTTTTCTCCCCTGACACTGTGACTGAGAAAGAGACAGAACGAGCAAAAAAAGAGGGAGAGAGGCGGGGGCGTTAATTGAGTTTGCAAACATCTCATATTTTACAGTGAAGACTTTCGCTGTGGGTTTTAGGGGCCAGTAATATGCTCTTTGATCAAGTTTCGCTGTCGTGATTCCCGCCCATAGTAAATGTTTTTACCAGTTCCTAAAATTTCAACAAGACTTTTTAACGCAACTTCTTGTCGCATGAAACACTTTCCATATCTCCACCAGTTTCATTTTTAATAGCGCATTAAAAGGAACTTCATTAATTACTGACAAGAAGCTGAAAAGCAAGTGGCTGCTGCATTTGAAGTGATTTGTGGTAGAAAAAGAGCATTCCCATACGAATAAATCCCATTGTTGTTTTGCCAAAACAACAGTGAACGAAAACAACAACAATAATCAAGTTAAAGAGGGCCTTCTCAGTAGGCACTGGGCCCAAGTCTTTTCAAGTACAGTTGCAACAATTATCTTCAAAGACGATTAGAGCGGGAACCTTTGTTTTCATCCCAATCCGCATGGCTTGAACCTGACCCTGTTTCTTCAAGCGGGTTGAGGATTACATGTTCCTTTAGTACAGTTTGATAGGGAGAGCACTTTTTTCCTATTTATTATTCATCTTTTTTTTCTCTTCATCCCGCTTTAATTTATTATTCATTTGATCTAAAATTTCATTAATTTTCTAAAATGTTCCAATGGGGGCCTAACAGGCTTGGGCAGAAGGGGTTCTTTGTCCAACCCTCTTTTGTGGTTGTCTATTATTCTTTTATGTAGCAGTGTTGTAGAGGTTATCGTCTTCTGAGGGCAAACAGAGCTTGCTGGAAAGTTTTAATCAGCTTTTAATGAGTAAGGGTCAGCCTTGGACTGGAGAGAGAGAGGAGAGAGAAAACGAGTGGAGAGGGAAAAGCTGTTGGAGCCTCGGTTTACCAAGTAGCTTCCGCACAACTTCTTCACACGCTATTTATACGGTCTTCTTCATCGCTTATACAGTCTCTCTCTCTGTCTCTCTCTCACTCTCCCTCTCTTTGTCTCCCTCTCTTTCACTGTCTTAACCGTTCACTCTCTCTGTCTTCTCTTGTTATATCTGTTAGGCCAGGACAGCAGGATGCAGGTACGACACCTCATCCTCCCAAAACACTGTCTTTTCTCAGTTGTCATTCTGTATTCTCTTTAACATCAGACATCTCTTCAATGTCCAGGTCTCTTTCCAAATATTTCGCTAAATCCAAAGCGTGAGAGCTCTCTGACTCAAGCTCTTAAACCCATCTCTCCTCTAATGGCTATTTCTGTCCTTTTTAGTCCGACATGTATCATTCCATACCTTTTTGTGATAGTCTAAAACCTTGAGATATCCCTCTTTGCTGTCTTCTTTCTAACCCTTCTGGCCTTTCTCTCTCGCTCTCTCTCGCTCTCTCGCCCTCTCGCTCTCGCTCTCTCTCTCTCTCGCTCTTCTTCTCTCCTTTTATCTGTGGTTGTAGCTCATTCTCTGGACTTTACCCTTGGACTATTATCCTCTACAAGTGCATGGCATAATCCATTCCATTATTATCAAGTTAGCATCCAGGATCTGTCTCGAAGAAAGACAGTTCTGTACACCACTCTACGAAGACATACGACACCCAACATATCTCATGCCACTTTTTAGGACAAATCAGAAAACTGAGGAATTGATGTATTTGGTTGCCACTCGATTGGGAAATACAAACTGTCAAACCTTCAAAATCGACATCACAGTGAAACATTGTAATTAATGATTGCTCTTCCCAGTGTCATTAACTAGAGGTTCTGCATTTACTATTGACTGTTGTTTATGACTGTTTAGTTGTATTCTACACTTACACCTGTAACATTGTGCCACATGTCACATTTGTATCCAAAGATTTAGTTGAGTCATAAATTGATGAGTTGATAAATTGGACCTTGGTTCATAGAGACCCAAAGTTAACATGTGTTAGTATTTCTTAGGAGTAAGGATGCGTGCGGTTGGTTCTTAGATGCAAACGTGTGACTGTGACAGCTCCTACAGCAGGTCTACGTCTAGCTGGGATTTCTGGGGGTTTCTGCTCTTGTTTATGTATGTTCACACCCTTGTCTCCATATCTCTCTTATCCTTATCTCGTTCCTCGTACGGTGAAATGTCAACAAATTTCTCTCTGAAAATGTGTGTCTGCTGTAGTAAAAGTGTGTGCTCGTGCGTCGGCTTACTTGTCAAATGTGTGTTTCTTTAAGAGTACACTAGCAAGTGTGTGTGTGTGTGTGTGAGTGTGTGCCGTGAGTGTGTGTCTGTGTGATTGTGTGAGTGTGTGTCTGTGAGTGTGTGTGTGCCCCGTTTTGCGAGGGGCTAGCCTCTGTTAGCTCCCAGTGGCGCTGCACCTGAGCTGCGGGGCCGTGTGCTTAGTCCGCGTGTCGATAAGCGGGAACCTTCAAAGCGCTGGGAGGAAGGCAGCTCGACCTGTCAAAGACGGACAAATTCCCTGCTAGCGCTCCGAGCCGCGCTGCTCCACAGTTCAAAGAGTAGGAGAGAAAAGGAGGATGAAAAAGAGGAATTAAACGATTTGGGGGCGAAGCCCAGGTGGACATGCTGTCCAGAACCAGGGCTGAGAGACGGGGCATGGAAGTGAAGCTGGAACACAGGCCCAGGAGACAGGCAGCAACATGCTGGCGTCACTTTACAAGCTTATTGTTGGGGTTGTTGACGTCTAAATGAGTTCAGGACCAGACACTCCTGGAGGGTATAGGTTGGTGTAGGTGCAGTTTCTACATGAAAATGAGAAGACCTCTGTGACATTGCATTGTAGAAAGGGTTATACAAATACCTTTGATTTGATATAAATTATCACAGTTGATTATGTGTTGCGTTTATGTGTGGGTGTACATATGTGATATGTGTATGCCTGTGTGTACACAAGAGGAAAAGGTATACTTAAATCTTATTTAAACATATAAAATGAGAGCTCAGTACATTTTCATTGTATTTATTTATCGGCACAGTTAAAACAACCCAGTTGTGTAATTAACATGGTTCCTGTCTTTTTACATTCAAAAACTTACTGACAACTTTAATATATGTAAGTATTTTTGTACATCAATCCTTTCTAAGCCTCCTTTAAGTCTAAAGGAATCTAAGTCTGCGTCTGGGTATGTGTGTGTGTTTGTGTGTGTGTGTGTGTGTTTGTGTGTGTGTGAGTGTGTGTGTGTTTGTGTGAGTGTGTGTGAGTGTGAGTGTGTGTGTGTGTGAGTGTGTGTGTGTGTGAGTGTGTGCGTGTGTGTGAGTGTGCGTGTGTGTGAGTGTGTGTGTGTGTGTGTGTGTGTGTGTGGTGGAAGAGGCCTTAGAACAGACTTGCTCCTCCAGAAGATGTTGATTCAGACCACACAGTGCCAGCTCTGCTCCCCACAGAGAGAGAGGAGAGCGCCCGGAGGAGAGCATTTACACCAAAACACACCAAAATGACCAAGAAACCTCTGCTTTGAAATGAAGGAGTGTGATGTGCAAGTTGAGGGCAAAATAAAAAATAAAATAAATAATAAAAACACAACTGCCTCAGCAACTCCTTTTATCGTTGGCATTAATTTGTTCTCCAGAACAACAAATGATTCTCTGCGCTCTTGCGAGAATTTTGTTTTCTTTTATCTGCCTCTCAGACATTAATTATATATTTATATATAGAATATGCAAAAAAAGAGACTCAGAACGTTGGAGGAGGCAAACTGATTAAATATTAAACAATGCAGAAAAACTCCCTGTTACCTAAAGGGGATGCTACAGAACATTTCTTTTTCTTCTCTCTCTTTTTTTCTTCTTCAGAGATCTCTTTAAAGTTGTGTGCTCTGCAGGCGCGCCTGCCTGAATCGCAGACGGTGGCTGAGAATGTGTGCGTGTGCGAATAGTCTTATTTCTATCAACGAGCATCTATGTGTGTGAGTATGTGTGTGTGTGGCAGGGCTGGACTGTCAGGCTATTTGTCATGGCGTGGGCTGTTTGCTGGGTCACTCCAGATAAACGGATGTGTCAGTGCGGAGGGGCTGTGCCGCTGACCAGAGCGTCTGCAATATGCAACGAGTTTGAATAATTCCTCTTCCCTCTGGCTCCCCCACGGAGCACCAACACAGACAGGAAGAAGAAAGGAGAGACAGAGAAGGGGAGGGAGAGAGAGAGAGAGAAAGAGAGAAGAGAGAAGAAAGGGAATGATGGAGGGATAGAGAGAAATCGAGAAGGGAAGGATGGAGGGACAGAGAGAGAGAGATAGAGAATAAAGGGAAGGATGGAGGGATATAAAGGGAGAGAGAGATAGAAAGAGAGAGAGAGAAGTGGAACACTCTGTGCCTGTGTCCTCCTGAGGGAGGGCATTAGCGAACCTTTGAAGGGAGGAGAGAGGCCTGAGCACCAGAACTGAGACTAATACCACTCCGGTCACAGGGTCAACGTCCATTCTGAGGAAGCTCCGTTTTTTCAACTGGAAGATTCTGTCTGTGTGTGTGTGTTTGTCCGTGTGTCTGTGTCCCTGTGTGTGTGTCCACGTGTGTGTGACCACGTGTGTGTGTGTCTGAATATGTCCGTGTGTTTGTGTCTGTATATAGTCCCACTGCTGTAAGAGCAGTAGACCTTGGGGACTGAGAGCCACAGGGAATTCAGATCCACACCTCCCAGTTCCCATCCTTGAACTGCCCAGCGATGTGGTGACACAACATTGCAGCCACATTCCCATCCCCTCATGTTGTACATGACAACGTTTATGACGTTGTCCTTTAGAAGGTGCTGATGACCTTCACTCCATACCGTACATTGTTAGACAAACAGAAAACAGTATTTATCATTCCTGATGCACAGGATGCACACGCTGTACAGGACACTCTCAAACTGTTATGTATGCAGAACAAACTTTTGCGCACTTAAATTATAAAGACATTTTAGCTAAATGAGGTAATGGGTTCAAAGGTGAAGCTTTTGAAGGTTCCGAGCAGGTGTGTTGCAGTAGAACGGAACGGTGTCTGACTTTGGAACAGGTTCATCTATCTGCATCATTCTGCTTCACTCTTAGTAATGTGAATGCAAAAATAAACATCAAAATGTTCACAATCTTGGTGCTTTCATTGGACTCAAACAGTTTAGTTCAGCAAAGTGAGATTGTTTAGCAAAAGAGAAGGAAAAACATATTAAAATGTGTCAGATGAAAGGACAATAACAGGATGGGTGATAGGGCTAAGGCCCCCCCTCTGGACAGACTTGGTATGGCCCTGGGTGATGTTGAGATTGACAGGTTGGGAGTCAGGATCTCACACCCGGGGGGGTTCCTCACTCACAGCATGGCTTCAGGTCTCAGCGTTAGCGAATCTAAGAATAACAAAGATAAGGTTTTCAACTGCACACAACTCAACACACACACACACACGTAATATACAAACATACACAACACGTACAAATAATACACACACACATTACAAGCACACAGTGACGGCCAAGCAGACAGGTATGCATTACCTAATAAACACACACACACCTCTCACACACACACCTAATGCACACTAGCCTATGTTCTCTACTGTTAAGCACGCACAGGACACGTCCGTGTTGAGAACGTAACCGAGACAACACTATGAGAACCCAGTTAAGCTTTGCCAAGCGTTTACTCAGAACTACTTAGGAAACTCAAACACCTACTTCCTGAAAGAAACCCATTTTTTTTTTTTTTACATTTTTCATGTTCCAAACATCTAATAAACAAATTTGTCCAGTGGACGCTTTTCCCAAGCATTCCCCTCCTGTATAAAGATACGATTAACTAAAACAAAAAACATGTGTTTGAGGCATCCCTGAGAGCTGCTGCAGCCCCTGCACTGCATAGTGTGATTGTTAGCATAACTAGCACACGTGTCGAAAATAAACATTCGGGCTTAAGGCCCCATTAATAACACCGGCTCACTTTGTTGTTACTTGCTTTTGCTTGCTGCTGCATTTTGTTACTTTGCTGTTTTACTTTCCTGCTCGTTTGCAGCGTGCAGTCTCTCTCTCAGGTTGCTGCGCCCTGTTGTGTTCTAGATAGTCGGAGCAGAGCGCGACCGAAGTGCTTTGCGTTGGTGTAGCGACCGTGAATGTTGGAAGGAAGGTCGAGGAAGGGTTGTGTGTTGTTCTGGGTTTCACGGTATTTGAAAAGGTCTCAAGCCACACATCTCTGCAGTACTTGACCTAGGCCTGCTTGGAAGCTAACACTGCATGGAATGACTGCCTGAAAAAACAAATTGTCTAGATTAGAACATGTTAACAAGGTTTCAACCAAAAGCTTCTCTGGATATGCGTGTTTGACGGTGCATTCAACAAACAGTTAATGGATGGTTAATGGGTAAGTTCATGGGAGTCAGATGGCTGAGCGGTTAGGGAATCGGGCTACTAATCAGAAGGTTGCCGGTTCCATTCCCGGCTGTGAAAATTACGTTGTGTCCTTGGGCAAGGCACTTCACCCTACTTGCCTTGGGGGAATGTCCCTGTACTTACTGTAAGTCGCTCTGGATAAGAGCGTCTGCTAAATGTAAGTTGAGGCTTAAAGTTAGACTTATTATAAAACACGAACGTGTTGGTAGTTCTAGGTAGCTAAAACAAGGGGCACAATCTCCGGTTTCTTGTATGCACAAAACATCGTCAGATTAATTACACAACGTTAAGAACTGCATTTGTATACTGTAGTTAAAGCGTCACCGCAGAGATGTTGTAAAGATGGAAGCATCGCTCTTAGAAGGGGTGTAGCAGGACAACTATGCATTCTCTGTGTGTGTATGTGTGTGTGTGTGTGTCTGTCTGTGTGTGTGTCTGCCTGTTCGTATTTGTACTGCCACATCAATGCCTAAACATGATGGACTCCCATGGAGCTGTGATTGCGTGTGAGTGTGCGGTGTCACGTGTGTGTGTGTGTGTCTGTGTGTGTGCGTCTGTGTGTGTGCGCGCGTGTGTGAGTGCGAGGCAGGTGACTGCTGTGATGGAGGACTAATCAGAGCCGATCCACATCCCTCCCAGGAAGAGGAGGGGAGGACTGGGGGCAGGAAATAAAAGGGGAGGAGGGGAGAGGCAAACAGGAGAATTAAACAACAGAGAAAAACTAAGTATAAAGAGAGAGTTCTTTTTAAAGCACTGAAAGATGTGAGTGAGAGTGACTGACTGACTGACTGCAACTCAGTAACCCAGGAACTACTTAACTTCTGAGTGAATAGCTCAGTGGTTAGAGCATTTGATTGCAGATCAAGAGGTCCAAGGTTCAAATCCCCTGTTCAGTATGTGTCTTTGGATAAATGAGGCTGCTGAATTAACATATTATTATTACTGAGTGACAGCTTGAATAGCGCTGATCAGAAGTCAGTCAGGGTAAGAACCCTTGGCTGTGTGATTGAAAGAAGCAGCACGCTGGAGCAGGCAAGATGCTGAGAGACAGAGACAGAGCCAGAGAGAAGCCAGGAACGCCCTTCCAAGGAAAACAAGTTTTCTGCTCGTGAATATGCAAATGCCTCGCAGAGTGATGGAAGTTTTATTTAGAGAGCCGTTGCTTTTGTTTCGAGCAATTAAAAGTGCAAACAATTCCATCCCCGGCCCTCTGTGAATGATGTTAGAAGCATTCTGATATGGAAACACTGCTCCCCGGATGAATGGAGATTAGAATTGGAAATGGGAATTCCTAATGTAATGCAAGCCAAGTCTGTTGGTGAATTCGGAGTAAATAAAACCAAGCAGCAGTGTGCCTCTGAATTAAACTGTTGATTCATAATAGACACAATACTGCCGTTTTTTGTTTGTTTTGTTTTTTGTTTTGGGGGGTGGGGGGGTGGGGGGGTGGGTGGTCGGGGCTGGGCGGGTGGGTGGGGGGTGGGTGGGTGCAAGAAGAAAGTTCTATTTAGGTCAGAGCAAAAACTTCACTCTTTATTCCCTGCGTTTTCAACGTCGGATCCAAACGTTACTGAACTATGTCAACCTGCCATTAAACCCCCTAATGGTCGAACCAACCACTCAAATTACATTTACATTTACATTTAGTCATTTAGCAGACGCTCTTATCCAGAGCGACTTACAGTAAGTACAGGGACATTCCCCCCGAGGCAAGTAGGGTGAAGTGCCTTGCCCAAGGACACAACGTCATTTGGCACGGCCGGGAATCGAACTGGAAACCTTCAGATTACTAGCCCGCTTCCCTCACCACTCAGCCACCTGACGCCTCAAATTACACGTTCTGCAAACGCTGTGTCTGTTCTGCTGGTACCATCAGTTTTGATGGCGGTTGTAAAGCCCAGCTCCATCACCCTGTCTCATCGTGATACCAGAAGAACCTCCAACTGTGCGTCCGTGTGGAGGGACTGCTCTGAGAGGGGTCGTCCTGGACGTGGAGGGACTGCTCTGAGAGGGGTCGTCCTGGACGTGGAGGGACTGCTCTGAGAGGGGTCGTCCTGGACGTGGAGGGACTGCTCTGAGAGGGGTCGTCCTGGACGTGGAGGGACTGCTCTGAGAGGGGTCGTCCTGGACGTGGAGGGACTGCTCTGAGAGGGGTCGTCCTGGACGTGGAGGGACTGCTCTGAGAGGGGTCGTCCTGGACGTGGAGGGACTGCTCTGAGAGGGGTCGTCCTGGACGTGGAGGGACTGCTCTGAGAGGGGTCGTCCTGGACGTGGAGGGACTGCTCTGAGAGGGGTCGTCCTGGACGTGGAGGGACTGCTCTGAGAGGGGTCGTCCTGGACGTGGAGGGACTGCTCTGGGAGGGGTCGTCCTGGACGTGGAGGGACTGCTCTGAGAGGGGTCGTCCTGGACGTGGAGGGACTGCTCTGAGAGGGGTCGTCCTGGACGTGGAGGGACTGCTCTGGGAGGGGTCGTCCTGGACGTGGCCTGTCATATTTCATAAGGGGCTCCGTGCTGAAGGCGGGGGCCTGCTCCCCCCTCACTGGCTACTCCTCAAATATTAATAATGATAATGAGGAGAGGGCTGACCAGGGCCGGCAGAGCTGCACACACACACACACGCCCGCATCCCCCTATTAGAATAACCCCTGCAACCCTGGGACGCACACACGCATGCATACACAGAGACGCACACGGATACACACACGCACACACACAGACACACAAACACACATTCAGACACACACACAGAGTCAAAAACACACACGGACGCACACACTCACACAGACACACAGATGGACACAGACACACACATACACACTCATAGCCGGTCAGACACACACTCACAGATTCATTCACACACATAATACAGCTATATATGCACACACACAAATATGCAGGCACATATAATCACACACAGGCACACACACCCAGCTGGACAGACATGCAAATGACCCTGCATAGGGAAGCATTCCCTCTGGCCAAAACCCCCCCCACCCTCCACCCCCATTCCCCCTCCCACACCCTACTGACCCTTGTCACAGAGAATCAGTCTCTCGCACTAACACACACATACACACACGCACACATGCACACATGCACACACACACAGTTGTCACCTCTGACCCCCCTCATCATTAGCATGGGGGCAGCCTCTGTTTGTTTGGGTTTTAATGGACCATTTAAATGCAGAATATTCACAACAGGGCCATCCACTGGGAAAGGAGGGCTGAATTTGCTTTGGGTACATTATTCTAAAGGAAGTCATAATTATAATAATCAGACACAACTCATCACGACTGACTTGAAACGATGTGACTGTCTTCTCCTCTGTGGCCTCTCTGTTCAGGGCCTCTCTGTGCAGGGCCTCTCTGTGGAGGGCCTCTCTGTGCAGGGCCTCTCTGTTGAGGGCCTCTCTGTGCAGGGCCTCTCTGTGCAGGGCCTCTCTGTGCAGGGCCTCTCTGTTCAGGGCCTCTCTGTGCAGGGCCTCTCTGTGCAGGGCCTCTCTGTGGAGGGCCTCTCTGTGCAGGGCCTCTCTGTTGAGGGCCTCTCTGTGCAGGGCCTCTCTGTGCAGGGCCTCTCTGTGCAGGGCCTCTCTGTTCAGGGCCTCTCTGTGCAGGGCCTCTCTGTGCAGGGCCTCTCTGTGCAGGGCCTCTCTGTGCAGGGCCTCTCTGTGGCTGTTGTCACGGCCGCTCTCAAGACGACATGGTCAGCAGGACTCTGGCGTGTGTTTGAGGGGTGAGGAGACCCTGGGTCACCTCCAGACATGGTGTGGCTCTCTGCTCTCTCTCTTTCAATCTCTCTCTCTCTCTCTCTCTCTCTCTCTCTCTCTCTCTCTCTCTCTCTCTCTCTCTCTCTCTCTCACACACACTCTCTCTCACTCTCTCACACTCTCTCTCTCTCTCTTCCTTGCTTTCACTTCCTCTCTCTCTTATTTTACTATTTCTCTCGCTTCCTCTCTTTCAACTATCTCTTTCTATATCCCCTCTCCCTCACTCTCTCTCTCTCTCTTTTCCCTCTATCTTAGCTCTCTCTGACCTCCCCCTCTCTCTCTACCTCTCTCTCTCCCTCCTTCTCTCTCTCTATCTCTCTCTCGTTGTCTTCTAATCCTGTTGAAGTGAAAGGGACGTTGGCAGGAGGGCTGGCCACAGCGCCTGGCTCTGCAGGCTGAAGATTATCCTAATGCCCAACTCCTTACTTCTAATGTGTGTGTGTAAGGGGTGTGTGTGACAGAGGTGTGTGTGTGTGTCTATGCGTGTGTGACAGAGAGAGAGAGACAGAGAAAAGAGAAGGAGAATGCAGTATTTACCTAAACCAGAACAACCTGATCTAATATTTCAACTGCTCCATTTTAGGATCCTTGGGTATCTCCAGTTACACTGAAAAGTGTTTTTTCCTGCTGTGCAACCTTTCACAATTCACAGTGTCCAGTTGAGGAGGAACCATGAATCTTATTATCAACCAAATGGTTTAGGTTAAGGGAAGGACAAGGCTTGGCAATAGCAATCACAAAGGATGAAAGGAAACAGTTGCACTCTCACTTTGAATCAAACCCAGATCTCCAGCTCGTAAAACCAGTGCTTCCTACAGCCCCCCCCCCCCTCTGGTACCTGGTCTCCAATAGTCGCCTGTCATGAGTGGCGCGGACACTAGGTGGCGCTGTGATCTGTAACCAGCAACGCTTCGTTTGTGTATCTGTAAACATTTACTCAATAAAACCATTTTCGAAAGCGCAACGTGTCCTATATGTTTGTGTACAGTATGTTGTGTATGTGTGTGGTATGTACATGGTGTGTGTGTGTCTGCTCTCCAGGGAGATGTGGAGGGGGAGGATTGAGGCAGCAAGCCCAGCAGGACCCTCCAGATGTGGGGTTACTGAGCTGACTGTGCCCCTCTGGGTGTGTGTGTGTGTGTGTGTGTGAGCGTGTGTTCTGGAGAAAGCATTTAAAGACAACGACAGGCAGGGATCTTGCTCTGAAAGAACAAACTGTCATGTTGAAAGTAAGACTGTTGCGGAAAGGTTGCAGAATGAGGAGTTTAACATTAGCTGTGGCCTTGTGTTAGCTTCCTTAAGAAAGAGCTCTTTATCTTAACAGGTTGAAGCATTCATGAGACCCACAGACTCTCTGTCCTGCTTGTCAGTTACGCCTCCACCCCCTCCATCCCAAACTCACTTTCATTCTGTCTACTTCTGTCTTTCTTTTATCCATTTATTTTCTCCCTCTCTCTCTCTCTCTCTCTCTCTCTCTCTCTCTCTCTCTCTCTCTCTCTCTCTCTTTTTCTCTGTCTCTCTCTGTTTCTCTCTGTCTCTCTCTCTCTTTTTCTCCCTCTCTCTCTCTCTCTCTCTCTCTTTTTTTTTCTCTGTCTCTCTCTGTCTCTCTCTGTCTCTCTCTGTCTCTCTCTCTTACTTTTACTGTATAAAATTCAGGTCAACACCAATACAAGACAACCATAACATAACTGGACATGTCTTTGTTTGAATATATCTGCATGTTTCACAACTCCATACTGTACACACACACACAGACACACACACACACACACTTGAGCCCTGTGGGGCTGCGCTGCGCTGTGTAGATCGTGTGTAGGCTGTAAGCACTTTTCCCCCTGAATCTTATCTGCTGTTATCTTTCCCTCCGACTGTCCTTCTCAACACTGGGCTGCTCCTCTGGGCCTTATCACAACAGCCACTGCTTCAGCAGCCTCTGGACACACACACACACACACACACACAGTGTGTGATGGCAGGAGGGGGTATCCTGCATTTGACTTGTCTTGAACCTAAATAGGCCTAACTACTCCCAGACACGTTGTGGGTGGGTGTGAGTGTCACGCGCTCACCCCCATCTCCAGTCACACTCTCTCTCTCTTTATCTGTTCCTTTCTTTTTTTCTGTCTCTCTCTTTCTCTTCTTCTCTCTGTCTGTTTCTCTTTCTCTATTTCTCTCTCTCTCTCTTATTCTCTGTGACACACACTCATTTCTCCCCCCATCGCTGTGCTGTTTGTGCCCGGGGCCATATGGCAAAGACACGACCATTTACATAATGTCATATTTTATTTAATTAGGCATTCTAAATGCAATCAAAAACTGATGAAGGCTCTTGCCTGGCTTGCTGATTGGCAACATGATACTGCTCTGACCCCAAAGAAGACTCTGTGCATTTCAATGATGCAACACTGAAGTCTCTCTCTCACTTTTCACCCTCAGTTCCCCTTCATGTTTGGAGATAAGCTTTCCCCTCGTGCCTAATGTACTGAGGTATCTAAACGGACAAGGTTAAAAGCCGTTGATTGACATTCTGACGTTAATAACAGCAGTAGTGTTACTTACTGGAGCTAAACACAGCTTCGTTCCACCATGGTTACCGTTACCGGTATGAGGGCGTGTGAAGCGTTCAGGAAGCTGGCGTCAGGGTGGACTGGCCTCCGCATCCAAGAGGACTACACAAATGGAAAATGCACGTTCGTCAAATCAGTTTGATGTTTGTTCTTTACAAACTTAGTCATGTTTTACTTTAAAAGTTACAACATGGCAAATACAGAACAACTAACGGGTGAAGTAATTGATGAATTGATGAATAGTTAGATGAAGGGGAGTCTGATAGCTGAGCGGTTAGGGAGTCGGGCTATTAATCAGTAGGTTGTTGGTTTGATTCCCGGCCGGGAAAAATGACGTTGTGTCCTTGGGCAAGGCACTTCACCCTACTTGCCTTGGGGAGAATGTCCCTGTACTTATTGAAAGTCGCTCTGGATAAGAGTGTCTGCTAAATGACTAAATGTACATGTAATGAATTGATGAATAGATAGATGAATTGATGAATAGAAGGCATCACAGCGTCACCCAGGCAGCTTGCTGACGGACCTGTGTTGAGGTCAGGGGGGAGTGTCACACTGTTTATTTTGGGCGACTGGTTGGCGTGACGACGCAGGTGGTGTGTGTTTTCTGAGAATGAGGAAGTGGCCCTGCTGGACCACCCTGCTCGGTCGCCTGTGACGACGAGCCAGACTGTAGGACCGCTACACACCACCACATGCACACGTGACACACACACACACACACATATACATACACACACAGACACATACACACAGACACACACAGACACAGACAGACACATACACACACAGACACACACCAGGTTCATCCTGTAGACTAATCCTGTTCCAAACTGTTCCATCTCTCTCTCTCTCTCTCTCTCTCTCTCTCTCTCTCTCTCTCTCTCTCTCTCTCTCTCTCTCTCTCTCTCTCTCTCTCTCTCTCTCTCTCTCTCTCTCTCTCTCTCTCTCTATCCCTCTCTCTCTCTCTCTCTCTCTCTATCCCTCTCTCTCTCTCTCTCACTCTCTCTATCCCTCTCTCTCTCTCTCTCTCTCTCTCTCTCTCTCTCTCTCTCTCTCTCTCTCTCTCTCTCTCTCTCTCTCTCACACACACACACACATACATTGTCTGCTGATCCAAATGTGTCCAGGCCGTATGCCCACACATAAACTTTCCACTCTCACTCTGAGTACCTATCTCTCACTTTCACTCACACTGCACACACACACACACACACACGCACGCACACAAACTCAAATAAACAGTCTCTCCCAGTGTGAGCCCGTGGTGCGTGGTTTAACAGGGGGGAGAGTGTTTTAAAGAGGCTGCTGAAAGGTGTGGTACTCCAGACCAGGCAAGTTCAGATAGCATAAATCACTCTTTGTGCAGCTCCACACTGCTTCTCTCTCACTCCATAATACTGCCACTGTGCAGCCAACTTTATTATCCAAACAGACAAGAGCGCTCAACGTCTCACGCGCTAATAACAACAATGAGGAGCGTGCAACTGGAACCTTTTTGGTTAAAGTAAAAGCCGAACGTCAGTAGGGTAGAACTTGACGCAACCGTCAAAGAGAGAGGGAGAGAAAGAAGGAGAAAGAGAGGCAGAGAGAGTCTAAGGGAAACAGTAGCAAAGAAAAAAAACTCTCTCTCAATGTGTTCCTCTCTGAGTCTGTGCACGTGTGTGAGTGAGAGAGAGAAAGAAAGAAAGATAGAAGGAGAGAGGGAGGGAGAGTATTATAGAGACAGAGAAAAAACAAGAGTCAGGGCATGTTTTACAGGAGGGATGGAGAGAGAGAGAGAGAGAGAGATAATACTTCCAGTACTAGCAGACAGACAGGGCTCACACCAGATCAGAAGGAATCCCCAGCTTCAATCAGGCATTCTCTTCCTCTCTTCACTCCCTCCCTCCATCCCTTTCTTCTCCGGTGTCTGATTAGAAAATGTATTTGTGGCCCGCACTGGAGCAGGAGAGAAAGCCAATGAAAGAAGAGAGAAGAGAGAGAGAGAGAGATGGAGAGAGAGGGAAACAAAGGATAGACAGAAAGAAAGTTAGAGAGACAGATACACAGAGACATACATAGAGAGAGAGGGAGAGAGGGATTGAGAGAGAGAGAGGGATAGAGAGAGAGAGAGAGAGAGAGAGAGAGAGAGAGAGAGACGAGAGAGAGAGAGAGAGAGAGAGAGAGAGAGAGAGAGAGAGAGAGAGAGAGAGAGAGAGAGAGAGGGGATAGAGGAAAATAATCTAGAGGCTTATGTGTGATACATCAAGTCAAACTCAGACAGAAGTGTTGCAGAGAACAGGCTGGAACATTATGAGCATCCAAGGATCCTTCAAGACTCAGCTGTCAGGACCGCTAGTGTCTGCCTACACTCTTCCCAACACTTATCATATAAACACCCACACACACGATGCACACACACACACACACACATGAACAGGATGCACACACACACCCTCTGTCCCTCTGTAACTCTTGTGTGGAGGGTGTTTCGCTGCTCCTCTGGGTGGAGGGTGTCTGGTCTGGGGGAGATTGATCAGTCTGGCAATGAGACGGGGTGGAAGGTCCGTTGCCCGTGGTAGCGACCCCCATCTGAGGCCTGGTGTGTACGTGCAGACATGTGATCACGCACCTGTGTAGGTGTGTGAGTGTGTGTGTGTGTGAGTGTGTGTGTGTGTGTGTGTGATGGTCCCAGGACGAGAGCATCTCATTAGGCAGGAGGAGCAGCAGGAGATCAGACAAGGTCACACTGGGGGATGAAGATCGATCAGGAGGTCTGATACCCCCCAATACACACACACCCCAATACAGGACGACACACACACACACACACCCTAATACAGGACGACACACACACACACACACACACACCCCAATACAGGACGACACACACACACACACACACACACACACACCCTAATACAGGACGACACACACACACACACACACACACCCCAATACAGGACGACACACACACACACACACACCCCAATACAGGACGACGCACACACACACCCCAATACAGGACGACACACACACACACACACACACACACACACCCCAATACAGGACGACACACACACACACCCCAATACAGGACGACACACACACACACCCTAATACAGGACGACACACACACACACACCCTAATACAGGACGACACACACACACACACCCTAATACAGGACAACACACATACCGCAATAAAGGGCGACACACACACACCCCAATACAGGACAACACACACACACACACAGCAATACAGGACAACACCCACACACACACACAGCAATACACCACCAACACATAGACACACACGGACAGACACACACACACAAGCGTACACAAAAGCAGCACATTAGCTCAGTGCACAGAAAGATGAAAGCCAGCACACAGAGGCAGTGGATGTTCAGAAACACCTGAGCAGTTAACAAACATGCAGCGGCCTGAGGAGCGAGCATGGTCACAATGTCGCTGCGTAACACATACTGTATACTGCTGTGCATGTAAATACATAGTTCTACACACACACACGGACACACACACACACACACACACAGACACATGCTGAAATCTAAATTAGGGGTGCAAATTGGGGGAGAAGCCAAGACGCAGAAGGGGGTCTGAGCTGAAATGGAAGACTCGAGGTGATCAATACTCTCCGAGATTTTCTCTCTCCTCTCTCCACTCAATTGTCATGCTCCCTCCAAGCAATTAAATGAGTTCCCCCTCTCTCCTCCCCCTCTCCCTGCAACCAACACCAAGCCCTAATACCTCAGTCAGTCCCTTTGGTTTTTCTCATTGCGTTCACACACACACACAGCCCTATTCTGAGCGCGCTCTGTGCATGCTAAAAGCCTCGCAATCCTACCTAGGAGTAACTGGCAACTGGAGTGGTTCAATTTTCTGTGAAGATACTCATTCTCCTGCGTATCTGACACACCTGGTTATATAGGTGCGCTCTGATCAATTGTGTGAACAGTTACACACGTTCCAATTTGCCGACACTAAACAGCTTGATGAATGGAATATGAGGAACACGCCGGGGGTTCTGGGAGCTCCTTGTGGCTGTGAGGGCTTTCCATGCAGTGTGTGTGTTCGTATGTACGTACACTGCATGCATGTATGTATGTATGTAAACTGCATGTATGTATGTATGTACGTACACTGCATGCACGTATGTATGTATGTATGTATGTAAACTGCATGTATGTATGTATGTACGTACACTGCATGCATGTATGTATGTATGTATGTATGTAAACTGCATGTATATATGTATGTACGTACACTGTATGTATGTAGGGCAACACGATTTTTTTTTTTATGTGTGCATGTGAGTGTGTATTAATGTAATGTGGGTATTGTGAGTGTGTGTGTGTATTTAGATATAGTGTGTGTATACTGAGGAAATGTATGCATGTGTGTGTGTTTGTGTGTTCTACAGCACCCAGCTGGGGTCCAGGCAGCACAGACGCAGGGCCAGGCAGCACAGACGCAGGGCAGGCAGCACAGACACAGGGCCAGGCAGCACAGACGCAGGGCCAGGCAGCACAGACGCAGGGCCAGGCAGCACAGACGCAGGGCCAGGCAGCACAGACGCAGGGCCAGGCAGCACAGACGCAGGGCCAGGCAGCACACAGCAGGTCAGTCAGACTGCTGTCTCCGGCAGCAGGAAGCTGACAGATAATAACAGCATATTTAACTCAACACCATGTTGAGGAAGTCTTACAGGACACTGTAATTAGCCGCTGGCACCCCTCACCCGACACAGATCACCCCGCTAGGTCCACATATGGCCCGCAAGGAGCCACAATATGGAGCCATTATACAAACTCCAATCAGTAACCAGAGTGCAGTTTGGCCAGTCCTGTAATGACAGTCTTTTGACTTGTTTTGTATTTACCGCATTCCAAAAAGTAGTTAGGTTGCAATCAATGAAGTATGAATTGTATTTACTTTTGCTTAATATTTTCTATGTCGTAATACTTTTTTCCTGATTAGTCATTGTTTCGTTTGATTGACACTATTCCAACAGTTGTCTGTCCTACAGTAACCCCAGAAAAACACACTCGACAGCGTTTCCCGTTGATTTGAAAGCGACAGAGGATTGTTCTGAGTGTCCCTCGTGGACAAGACTAAACGTTAGTTTCAGGTTGGTTCCTGTTTGTGCCCTCCTGGTCTGGTGTTTAGCGAGGTGTTTGTGCCCTGCTGGTCTGGTGTTTAGCAAGGTATTTTGTTCCTCCTCAGGTTCAGACGGATCAGGTTCTCTATTTGAGAACGGTTCCAGCATCGTTCTGTTCTTTTCTCCCAGATAATCTGTCCGTGTTGTCATGACGAGCTCAGGGGTCTGGGGGTGTGATGTCACAAAGAGAGAGGTGCATTGTGGGGCTGCGAGTCGGCTCGCCTTCCAGACAAATTGATTAGTGAAGGTTCAAGGCTGATTGTTGGAGCACTTTGCATATACAGAACGCTTCTCTCTCCCCCCTCTCTCTCTCTGTCTCTCTATCTCTCTGTTTCTGTCTCTGTCTCTCTCTCTCTCTCTCTCTGTCTCTCTCTGTCTCTCTCTGTCTCTCTATCTCTCTGTTTCTGTCTCTCTCTCTCTCTGTCTCTCTGTCTCTCTGTCTCTCTATCTCTCTGTTTCTCTCTCTGTCTCTCTCTCTCTCTGTCTCTCTCTCTCTCTCTCTCCCTCTCTCAACAAAAGGGAGAGGAGACGTTGCCAAGGGAATACACTGACACACAGTCCTGCACGCACACACACATACATACACACACACGTACACACACACGTACACACACATACCCACGCACAGGCACAAACACACACGCACATGCACACACACACACACATACAAAAAACACACGACAACTAGGTTACACACAGCACGAGACTTGACTTGATTGTGCAGTTGTTCACACTGTAACACACAGTCAAGCTCTCTCTCACACACACACACACACACACAACACAATAAAACTGCCTGTTTCAGAGTCCATCACATCCTCCTGCTCCAACCCTCACATCTCTCCCTCCACTCCCTCCACCCTTCCACCACACAACCCTTCATCCTTCCATTCCTCCACCCCCCCACCCACCCCCTCCCATGTGCCCTCTCTGGTTGACAGGTCAGAGCATGTCTGGGAAAGCTATCTCAGGTCCCCCCCAGCCAGGCGGAGGGCTGGACAGAGACACCAGAAGGACCCAGGCTGGGGGAGGG
Source organism: Osmerus mordax (assembly GCF_038355195.1). NCBI lineage: Eukaryota > Metazoa > Chordata > Actinopteri > Osmeriformes > Osmeridae > Osmerus > Osmerus mordax. Next base: position 20,399,057 of record NC_090054.1, on the reverse strand, counting down.
GCCTGTGTCGGTCAGGGTCTCCATCATTTGCCATATTTTTGTAGTTTGTACACGGAGGGGGTGTGTTGACATGGAAGGTTTGTGGGATGTATTGATGGGGGGGAGGGGGGGATGGGGGGAGGGCAGTGGGGGGAGGGGGGGGAAGGGCAGTGGGTGGGGATGGGGGGGAGGGGCAGTGGGGGGGAGGGGGGAGGTTGGGTGAAGGAAGGGTCTGTGTTTGTGCACCCCCACAATTCCACACCACGGATATTCTTACATGCACACACATTACACTCATACACCTCCCCTCCCCCCCCACACACACAGACACACACACGAAAACACAGGCACACACGGAGCCCTTTGCGAGATTGATGCCTATTGGTCATCCTGCAGACACGGAGAATAAAGAGCCGGTCTCTATTCACATGTTAAACAGGGCCAGTGCTGGGATAACCCCATCTCATTCACGACCCCGGCCCTGACTCCCCCCTTCCCCTGCTCAGACAGAGGGGTTATTATCCTAATCACCTACACTAGCACTGCCCCACGCTCTGTAATCACACAAATCAAGAACCCTTTACAGGGCCACAGAGAGAGAGAGAGAGAGAGAGAGAGAGAGAGAGAGAAGAGAGAGAGAGAGAGAGAGAGAGAGAGGGAAGAAGAGAGAGAAAGAGAGGAGAGAGGGAGTAGGTCATTTCCAAAGCTACGATGTTGATTGGACCTCTCATTTTGTGTTACGGGGTCTTTCGTGGACCAGAAGCTGTTGTCCTTGACGACGGGCAGGAACGAGGGGCTCACACCTCCTCCCCTGTCTCCCCCTCGCCTAGTTAACTCCACACACACAGAACATGACCTCAGCGACGGGCTTGAAGTCAACTTTTCATACTCCTGCGTATTATGTACTTGATTTAGCCTCTTCAGTAGATCGTGTCCTTCTGTGTGTGTGTGTGGGTGGATGTGTGTGGGTGGAGGGGTGTGTGGTTGTGTCTGTGGGTGGGTGTTGGTGTGGGTGTGTTTGAAATGGGGAAGGAGTTATGCTTTTATGTAAATAAAAGCATGGTCAAACTCATCCATAACTGGAACAGAGAAGACGACAAACTTTAAACTCATGTTTGATTTCATATTTGATCTCACTTGGCTCTCAGTAGACACCCTTGCTGTAAGAGGACATTTTTCTCTGGACAAAAAAAAACATAAATCTGCTGCGAGTGCTTCAGGGTCTGGGAATGACGATGCAAGACGTTGGGTCCGGCCCTGGTGAAGACCCAGCCTGCCTCAGTCGTCTAGGCGACCAGAAGTTTCCGGCTTGTTTTCAAGATGGCAGCTTTGATGAATCACGTTGTCTATTTGCGACAGAGTCAAACGTGAAGGACGTTTGTGCTGATGTCTCCTGGTGTCTCGTGAGGGTGTGTGTGTGTGTGAGTGTGTGTGTGCGCGCTGATGTGGGACAGAGTGGTTGTGTGTAGGTGTGCGTACTTGTGTGTGTGATGTGCGCAGGGAAGCAGATGGCTATTAGATTGAATTTGATTGCAGTCGTATTAGGAATAACTCTCAAGAGAGTGTCCTTGGGGGAGTCATGTGATGTTGGTCCACGCCACCCCCCTCTAGTGCCAGCCCTCTGGTCCTCAAACTCAAACTTACTGCTGAGACTCAGGATCTGGGTGGAAATCCAAATCAGCTTCCTTTCTCTCTCTCTCTCTCTCTCTCTCTCTCTTCTCTCATCTCTCTCTCTCTCATCTCTCTCTCTCTCTCTCTCTCTCTCTCTCTCTCTCTCGTCTCTCTCTCTCTCTTCTCTCTCTCTCTCTCTCTCTCTCTCTCTCCTCACTCACTCCCTCTACCCCCCCGCCTCTCTCTCTCTCTCTCCTCTCTCTCTCTCTCTCTCTCTCTCTCCCTATCTCTCTCTCTCCCCCTCCCCCCACCCCAGTCTCCTCCCACACCCTCATCCCATTCCGTTGGCGGATTATTTGGCCTAATTATGAATAATGCATGAAGGCCTCTCCCCCTTGGCTGACAGAGAAGACTCTTATTGGCTTTGGCACGCTGCCACTCACTCTCTGTCTGTCTGTCTGTCTGTCTGTCTGTCGAGGGCGGGACCTGTTCAGAAGCACCCCCACAATCAAACCTCATTTTCCCTCCCAAATGTAAAGCAGGCAGACCGTGACCACAGCAAATCACATTAAAGTTGGTGGAAGCAGGCCAGATTGTGGGGGTGTCTCTGGTGGGACAGTCGACCCTGGTTTGTATCTCTGGTTTAGGGGCCTACCTGTTTTAGGGGTGGTGGGAGAGGCTTGGTAACATTTTAATATCACGGTAGTTAGGAGTCTGTGTCAAGAGACAGTGGAGAAATAGGACACATGGAGAGGGTAGGGCTGGACAGCGTGTGTGTGTGTGTGTGTGTAGGTAGGTGTGTAGGTAGGTGGGGGGGGGGGCCAGTTGCTACAATATTAACAGGAGCGCTGGTGGGCAAGGAGCGGTGTGTGTGTGTGCTGTGTGTGTACATACAGTAATGTGTGTGCCCATGTGACAATGTGACAGTCCACACCCCACTAACCCCCCCACCCCCACCCCTCACCCCTTGGGGCAGCGTCAGTCGAGGGGGAGGGGGGGGGGAGGAGAGAGGGGGGGAGGGGGGGTAGGCGTAGTTAAAGAAATAAAGACAGTGTGTTATCTGAGGCTGCAAATCCCCCGTCGGCTGTGTGGATCTGAGATGGAGGGAAATCAATAGATACTCAGAACACACTGCCATAACCTTGTCAAACCTGACCAAGGGTAGAGTCTGAAAGACAGGGAGGGGAGCAAAGTGGGGGAGAAGAGATCAGGAGAGGGAAGAGAGAGAGGAGGGTGAAGAGAGAGAGAGAGAGAGAGAGAGAGAGAGAGAGAGAGGAGAGAGAGAGAGGAGAGAGAGAGAGAGAGAGAGAGAGAGAGAGAGGAGAAGGAAGGGGGGAGAGAGAGAGGAGAAGGAAGGGGGGAGAGAGGCAAAGAGCAGTGGTCATGTGGCTTCGCCTAACAGCTTAGTGTGACTGACCGCTAGTGGCAGTGCGTGTGTGCATGCTTGCTTGTGTGTGTGTGTGTGTGTGTGCCACAGTGGCCTCACTGTGCTTCTGTAAGCCGTCCACGTCAAACAGCTCATCTCAGAGTGACCATGGCGATGAACCTTAGATCCACTGGCAGATTAACACCCAGACCTTCAGTGACCCGGTCTTTGTCTACACACACACACACACACACATACACACGTGTACATATATACACACACACACACACACACACATACACACACACGTGTACAATATATACACACACACACGCACACACACACACACACATACACACACACACGTGTACATATATACACACACGCACACACAGACACACACACACTACACACACACACGTGTACATATATACACACACGCACACACACACACAGTTTGCCAGTGCTTCAACAACTTAAACCTGAATAGGGCTTTTACGAAAGCAGTAAAACTCAAACTAACTGATCCGTTCACGGGCAGTAAGAGCAGTGCAGAGACAAGACCATGGTCAGGTGACTGGTCAGGTGACTGGGCCCCGGCTGGTAAACGGATGGGACAGGATGTGGGTGGGGAGAGGGAGGGGACATGAAGGGGAAGGGGACAGGAAGGGGGGAGGGGGACAGGAAGGGGTAGGGGACAGGAAGGGGGAGGAGGGACCAGAAGGGGGGAGGGGACAGGAAGGGGGGGAGGGGACAGAAAGGGGGAGGGACAGAAATGGGGAGGGGACAGGAAGTGGGAGGGGACATGAAGGGGACAGGGCCTAAAAAGATTTGGGACAGGAGGTTTCTCAGCAGAGAGGTGGGGCAGGGTCAAGCCAGTGGGAGGGTGTTTGGGGTATATATACACACACACACACATACACACACACACAGACACACACACACATGCAGACTGTGCTGTCACGTTGGTCAGCACAGATTTCCAGGGAACTTGGGGTCAAGGGGGTAACATACTGTAAGGATGCACAGCAGGCTATTTACCTTACCAACTGCTGCATGACCTGGCTCACACTCACACTCACACACACACACACACACACACACACACACACACACACACACACTCACACTCACACACACACACTCACACTCACACACACACACACACACCCTTGTGCGTATCCCTAAGCGGAAGGAGAAGAGACACCATTACGAGGTCATCAATCTGAGGATGAAAGCAACATGTAAAATACATGGAGCTTGTCTTGGTTAACGTATCGATATGGAAGCCAGGGAGAGGATAATGACCAGGCCATCTCGCTCCCTTATCCTCTGCCTTTACACCACTTTTGTCTGAATTATTTAACTCTTGTGCTCTTGGATAGTTCTAATCTTAGCGTTCCTTAAACCTCTTCCAATTGTCTCCTTCTGTTTGCTTCCCTTAGTTTTTTTTGCTTTAATGTCTCATTTCCCTTTGCTTGTGAGTGACAGACTTATTTCACTATCATTGCTGTTATTTATCTCATTCTCTAACTGCTTCTCTTAATGTGTCATAACCCCTCCTGCTCTCTCTCTCTCTCTCTCTCTCTCTCTCTTCTCTCTCTCTCTCTCTCTCTCTCTCTCTCTCTCTCTCTCTCTCTCTCTCTCTCTCCCCCCCTCCCCTTCTCCCTGTCTCCCTGCAGGTTAAGAGGTAGAGGTAGATGACAGATGGACTGTACATGCCCTCCTGCTCTCTCTCTCTCTCTCTCACACGCAGGATCACACGCACACACACAAAGACACAGTTATGGCAGATGTATACAAGCCACCACCACCATACACACACACACACAGACGGTGACCGGGGCCAGAGCGCGGGGGGTGGAGCGCGGGGGGTGGAGAGCGGGGGGTGGAGGCAGCACGGCTGATGTCACAGAGGAGGTCAGCTCAGTGTTTGGTTTCCTCCTGGTGATGGTCCCCCCTCCTCCCCCCCTCCCACCTTACCCCCTCCCTCCCCATCTTGTCCCCCTCCATCCCGCTCCCTCCCTCCCTCCCCCCATCCCACCTTACCCCTCTCCCTCCCCATCTTGTCCCCCTCCATCCCGCTCCCTCCCTCCCTCCTCCCCTACCCTTACCCCTCCCTCCCCATCTTGTCCTCCTCCCCTCCCCCTCCCTCCTCCTCCCTCCCTCACCCTTCCCTCCCCCTCCCTCCCTCCTCTCTTTATCCTGGATCGGGGTGTTCCTGCTGTGACAGTGACCTTGCACAAACCCGCCTGACCTGCTCCAGCCATCAACACACCCACACTCCGCACACACAAGCGTAATCTGACCCAGAAGGTTCTGGGAGTGAGTGTGTGTGTGAGGTTTTTGTGGTGTGTCACTTCTGAACTAATACCCAAATCTGAATCCATCGTCAAGGAAGGAATCATGCTGCTGAAAGGAACTGGAGACGTTTCATCTCTGGGATTGAATTCCATGTATTTCATGATTTCTATGGAAAGGTAATGTGTGTGTGTGTGGCTGTGTGTGTGTGTGGGCAGTGTCCTTTCCACTGGGTGACAGGAAGAAGGAGAGGAGGGCGACAGATGAAGAGAA
>NC_090054.1:20371027-20388527 GCF_038355195.1 Osmerus mordax | reverse complement strand
GGCTGGAGCTTGGAGACTGAAACACTCCAGAGTTGAACTCAAGGCCAGGATCACTGACAAGCTGCAGGGTGAACTTTGACCCTTGAACCTCCAGGTGATTCAATCCTCAACCCACGACACCAGCCAGGACCTTCTGGCCTCGCATCATCACCCACAAGCACGCTTCGCTTCAAACTCTCCCCACATTAATAACTAGTCTCACACGCAGGCAAGCGCCGTGAGATTTTACAGCAACAGCGAATAGACACGTTGACAACAGATAGTGTGTGCTTTAATTATTTGTATCTTCAAATGATTTAGGTTGAGAGAAAGAACCCTGTACAGAAGCCTTCCACATGAAGGAGGGCTCTTGCGGCTAACGGGCGACGCTTCAAGATTCCAGACCTGTGTGAATGAAAGAAATCGATGATTAGCTTTCAACTGCATTCTTATAGTATTGATTAACGCAAATTCATATCCTCTGTGATCTTACTCAATTATTCAGTTGTTCAAGGTCTAAATGAATAGGCCTTGAATAGATAGCATACATACAAATTAATAACATGAGAAAATACTTTTTATACCAGTTTATGCGTATCTTGTTCTGAATTCTGAATTGTGATTGTGTAGTGGAGTGCAAAGTATGTGTGTCTGTAGTTGGACACTTGAATTTCCCCACATACCATCGCTCCTTTATATATCCTTTTATACTGAGACTGACTTAACCATTTTTGAAGTAAGAATAAAAGTTTTGTCTCTTGTAAACATGTTGTGAAAGCTAATGGGGCCTCTCTCATATTTGTTTAGCAACAGCTCAGTGCCAGAGGAATGTCCATTTATTATTTGTCAATCAAACTTCAGCTGGAGGAAGTTTCAGTTTTGAAGTTCAGACAGGAATTGGGGGGGCTGTTTCTCAGGTTTGAGGATTATTCATAAAGTTGTCTACTGCAGCTTTAAGGTGCAATAATAGGGGGGCGGAGCTAAACCAATAAAAAGTCAGGTTTTATCATACAGATAAAGAAAATAAGTCAATGAACACACTGCTACTCTAGTTCTGTGGGGCGAACATATTGTACCCAAGCGAGCAATTTAAACCGAGATGTTCATCGAACCTGCTTCATCACTTGTGTGGTAACATATGCATACTGTAGTTAAATGATCCATTGACCCTGCCTATTAGTTAGTGGTTGTGTAGAGTAATGGTCATTGGTTGTCCATTAGGTAGCATTTACATTATGTCTGTCTCCACCATGGTGTTGTGGTCAATAGAATATAGCTAGGATTGCAGGGTACATGCTGTGTACGGGTCCAGCAGCCAGCCAGCCAGCCAGCCACACGCACACACACCTTGGAATCCAAGCAGCATCATTTCCTGGCCACATAACCCCACCAGAGAATGTGAAAACATGCTTTCTTAAGTCTTTGGAGAATCTTCAACTGTAAAAACCTGGCAAGAGAAAAATCCATGGAGTTTATAGGGACTGCGGGTCATGCTTGTATAGATTTTATAACAGTGACAAATGCGTTATGCTCTTCACATAAACTGGCTTTGGGAGACCCAGTAAAGCTGAGAGGTCTGGATGCTCAGTGGCTTTACAACACAATGAATTTATCACGGAGAATGGGAGAAAACTGTGTTGATTTGTTTTATATGCCAGGGCGTCCCTGACGGCGGTCGAAGGCATTGTTTAACGGTGTTTTACGTGGAGTCGAGAGCAAAGGAGGAAGTACAGTTCACAACTGTCTCTGTTGTTCTCGCACCTGCCAGGACCAAACAAGGCCTCTTCCAAAACAAGTGGCAAAACACTCACTTGTTATTCTCAATTCAAAAGGTGTTTTTCTGTGAAAAGTGTAGTGTTGGTAACTGAAAACAGCTGTCAGGTGTCAGTATTTGTCTTGGGCGCTAGCCTCCATATTTGATCTGAACATTGTGCTTCTCGCAGCAGGTTTATGATGATTGATTGTGTTTGACAGATATATTACTTTTTAATATGTCTGCGCAAACGCTGACAGATAATGAAATTTAAGTAAACTTTGGTGTAGATGCACAATGGACAGATAGTGTGTGTCTTTGTGTATACCAGTATACACTGGTCTATTTGACCAAATAGACACTGGTCAAATAGACCAGTGTCTATTTGTGTGTGTGTGTGAGAGAGGACACCCGGGGGCTGGACCAAGAGGGAGGGGACACTATCAGCACCAGACAGTGTGCTGAGGAGGGACATGTATGTAACACATATGTTCTCCTAGATAGCACACAAACTGTCTGCTTCTGCCATGCTGCTAAACCTGTTTGCCAACACGCACACACACGTACGCACACAAACTGGGATTGCATGGTATATGGCGTGTGCATGGGTCCAGCAGCCAGCCAGCCACACACACACACACACTTAAGCTGGCTCGGCTATGCTGGCCAACAGGTAAGGTGACACAGCAAACACATCACATGACCTTATAAGAGCTTGGGCAGCCACAGTCCTCGCTCCACCCCTCCACCCCTCAACTCCCCCACCCCTTCACCCCCTTACCCCTCCCTCAAGGCAAAACCCAACTGGCAGATGCCACACAGAGTACATGCAGTCCAGTACATGGCCGCAGGTCAGGGAAGGGCCCGAGGGCAAAGTTCACAGAGTGCCAGAACAGCTCAGGATTGTGTGACCTCATTACCAGACGCTTGCTAGGAGCAGAGCAACAGGCTAGGCAGGTCAGCCATGACAGTGACACAGATATGACATAAGCTATGGCAGTTAGCGTTGCCGTGCAACACAGTTCTACACAGCAGAGGACTTTATACACAACAGTGCACTACACACTCTCACACACACACACACACACACACACACACCACACAAAAACTGACTGACCCCATGTGTTTAGCAACATAAATTACATTAAACACTTTATACTTAAATGTTTTTTATTAATTGTTTTTCGATAAAGGGACAAAATGTGTGTGTGAACAGGATAATGCAGACAACTGCCAGAAAACAAAGACAGTGGTTTCCCCAATGCAACAGAGACCAGACACTAATACAACCAAAAAGAGCAAACATTTTGTCCAATGACCTTCGGCCACTCTTTTTGAAAAAAAGAGAAATAATATAAAAACAAAATAAAAACAAAATAAAAACAAAATAACGATCCATTCTATGTCTCTGTTTTAAACAGAACACATAAGTAATAATAAATAGTAACTCCCATAGTAAAAGATAAAGTTCAAGTTCAAGTTACAACAAACAGCTCTCAGAACAGGAATAGAAAAGGCTGATAACAAAATATTCCGCATTGCCATTTACAAAAAAGTCTGAACTCAAGCAGGCCTCTGCACAAACTCCATTTCAGTTTAAATATGCCTTGCATATGAAAGTATACCCAATCTAAATATAAAGCACCATTTAGTATTTGGCAATGAAAAAAAATCCTGCAAAACATTGATTCTTTTTAAAAATGAATTGACTTTGAAGTTTCTCTTTTTTCTTTTTTTTGTAATTGATGTACTGCATATGAAGTCTTTTTGTTTTTTTTTTTTTTTTTTAAGATGTTGGAATGTAGTCAGGTGGGAAAGGTGAGAAAGACACAAGCACACAACAGACCAGCCCGACATCAGCTTGCATTACTGCATACAAGAATGGCAGCAGAGAGAAGGAGGTCTAAACCAAACCAAAGAAGATATGTACAACCAGGAGACTGCACGGTGGCCATCTTATGACCCACAGCGCCAAACGCCTCATACTTTAGCTTCTTTTTTTTATTGGGTTTTCTTTTATTTCATTAAACATACAAATAATTCGCACTATATTATCCTGCCAAATTAAAAAAATATACCGTGGCAGCTTGGTTTTTTTCCACTACCAAAAAAGGTATGTTAATACCTTTAGAGAGAACAAGCAACAGTTAAAAATACGAGCCTCAATATAAATACTATAGTGCCTACTCTAAGTGAACATTGAATTCAAATACCATTCTAGAAATACAGAAAAAAGTAGACCATAAATGTGTTTAAGCATAGGAATTGACATGAGTGTGCATTTTCCTATATTTAAGTTTTTCTATTATATATTCATATATAATCTTAAACCTTTCCCAAATGCAAATTGTATTCAACCTGAAGAGCTGTGAAGAGTCAAGGCAAAATAAAAAGGTCACAGATTTTTTTTCTCCATTTTATATATACTGTGATCCGAGTCCTGAACACCAAGACAGAGAGAAAGAGAACCACAATGAAACTTAAATACAGTTTCCCTTAAAGGTAATGAAGTGTTATAAAAACCAAAAATGTCACTTTAATTTTTATGCTTTAAAAAAAGGATTTGTACAAAAAAAAACGAATTCTTGAACAAGTTTAAAATTGTTTGTTTAGCATGGGGGTGGTTAGCCAGTCACCGCTGTCTGAGAGCCCAAGGGACAGCAACAAAAGGTTAAAAGTGAAAGGTCAGGGGTCGCGGGCGATATTGGTAAGGGGTTAGAGTGGCTGGCAATAGATTATCTCATGAATCGTTTCTATGTTAAACGATGAAACCCTATTCATCAGCTAGCATTTCAGCATTTCCCTTAAGCGTAGACCTGTAAACTGGGAAAATTGAACAGTGCACTTTTTTTGTCCTATGAATGACTTTATACTCCACAGCGACAAAGATTCTGAGAGAGGCAAGTGCTAGTTTACCGTCAACGGGGTGTAAGCAATTAAATGAGAGAAAAATGCTTTGCGAACCGTAAACAGTAAAAAACTCAACAAAAATAAAACATAGGAAAAGAGATTATGCCCTGTATTACATACTAGACCCGTTATCACTCTCCTCTTGTTTTCACATCGTTTAGAGAGCTGGAGCACGAAAGCAGCAGCTTCTCTCAATGGTTACTTTCATTTGTTTGCTTTCAAGTTTCTGCAACTCATAGTTAATCATCACTGTTCAAAATGTACAATTAGAATGTACTTTAATAGCTAAAATCTCTCCCAACCACCTTGGTAAAGGTTCTAAGTCGATTTTGTATACTTTGAAATGCGACAAAGTTGTTTGGAGTCCATGTACTATTGGCTCCAGTCACCCAGATCCAAGCAGCATTTGTATTTTGTGCTACTATAAAGACAAGCCTGTGTCGGCCAGGATTGTACATTACAGAGTACCTTTGTGTTAAGTACCTCCTAATTAGAACCTGCAAACAGTGCAGTTACACCCAATAATGCCTGTGCCTTTCCAGCTGTAAAAATCCACAATTTTAAAGATACTGCAGTACATATAATAGGTAGATAAATGATGATTAACTAGAATTTTTATAAGACTCATTTACGTCTATGACCAGTTAATCTTAAAGTCAGGTACTTGATGCAAGAACCCTTCCTTGGGTGTTTAAACCCTTATCCAGTATCTGGCTGCGACCACAAGCTTATAGCAGATAGGAAGATCATTAACCAATGCAGTCTTAAGATATCAAAGGCACTCTTTTTTTTTGTTTTACCAAATGATAGTACAAATTCTAATCTTATCACCTCCTCGTCTTTTAAAGAAATTCAAAGGCTGTCACTGCTTTGCGTTTAATAATCGCGCCGAATTTGATTCACCCGCCGTGGACAGGACATCTTTCAGAAAGATCAGGGTTAAGTGTGATTCCCAGGTGTTCAAGAATGGGATAAGCTGAAGACTGTTCGTCCTCCGTGTTACAACATAAAACTGTACATGATATGTGTCACAGAACGTATGCAGCATGGTCGGATCTTTTCCTGTCTTTTCTCTTTTAGAAAATAAAAAAACTGAACTAGAAAATACCAACACATTTACTCAACAACTAACCAATCAGGGACAGTTTCTTTTTTTTCTAATTAGCCAAAACATACTAGGCATGCTGTCTAATTATCAAAAAATGGAAGAAAAAAAAAAAGAAGAAAAAATAACAAAAATAAAAAAGGAAATGAAAAAGTACACAACATGTAAATTATTGCACAAGAGAAAGGCTCGAAGTTTGCGTCAATGCAAGAATATTGCCCCGATACAGATCATGCATTCAACAGGTAATGGAAACGGGGTGTGCTGGTGCAGAGCACATCGTCTTAGCTTCCACCGTACTGGCGAAAGATGTGGGCCTTGGGAAGGAGAATGTACAAGGGGACGTGGATCCAGAAGAGGGCTGGCCTGGAGACAGACTAACGCCTACCGCTCGCCCTCCCACAAACTACTCAGACTTGATTTCAGCGCTCAGCGGACGGTCGCTGTGCCACTTCTTCATGTGTTTCTCCAAGGTGCTGTAGACGCTGAAGGGCATCTGACAGATCTCACACTTGTACACGTCCTTTCCCACCTGGCCGTGGGTCTTCATGTGGCGCGTCAGCTTGGAGCTCTGGGCGCAGGCGTAGTTGCACAGGTCGCACTTGTAGGGTCGCTCCCCCGTGTGGCTGCGCCGGTGCACGGTCAGGTTGCTGCAGTTCTTGAACACCTTGCCGCAGTACTCGCACGTGTCGCTGCGCCGGCTCTCCTTGGAGCCGGGCCTTCCCTGGCCCCCCAGGTGCGGCGTGCTGCCCCCGCTACCCGTGCCGCTGCGCCCCGACACCCCCCCGTCCAGCTCCCCGGGAGGGGTGGAGAAACGCAGGCTGCCGTTGTCCGACGAGTGCTCGGACGAAGAGGCGAAGGGCGATTGTCTGGAGTCCCCGAAAGTCAGAAAGGGGTCCTTGAGTTGGCGAGATGCAGCGTAGCCGGCCAGCCACTGAGAGTAGACATTCTCGGTGTTGGGGATGGTGGGCGTGGGCAGGTCGAACTCCTTCTCCAGCTTGATGCGCTTGGAGAAGGGGCTGAGGGGGCTGGGGCTGCCCAGGAGCAGTTTCTTGGAGAGGCCCACGGAGGCGGTTTCGCTGGGGGACGCGCCCCGCCCGTTGACCGCCGAGCCGCACCCGTCCTGCCCGCGGTCCGACTCCAGGACGGAGTCCTCGTCGCAGAGCGCGCGGGTGTGGTGGAGGTCGCGGTGGAGGTGCAGGTGGTTGTCGTGGCCCAGTGCCGCGTTGCGTTTGTGAGCCTGCAAGGCTTCGCTGAAGTGCTGCATGCTGGCAGCCAGACCCATGCCCTGCATCACCTCCGGGAGGGAGCGAGGACGGGTGATCTCGTCCCCGCCCGCGGCCAGGCGACCCCCCACGCCACCGTTGTTCTCATGGTGACGAGCTTCCTCCAAGTTCAAGCCAAAATGGTAGTTGTTGCTGTTCCTCCTACCTGCCTCCAGGTTCTCTTCCTCCTCCTCCTCCCCCTCCTCTTCCTCCTCCTCCCCCTCCTCTTCCTCCTCCTCCTCCTCTTCCTCCTCCTCCTCTTCCTCCTCCTCCTCCTCGCCGTTCTCCCGCAGCAGGCGGTTGTTCTCGCTCTTCAGCTTGGCCACCACTGACTTCAGGGCGTTGCTGGCGCTGCCCATGTGCTCGCTGGTGCCCGGCTCCGGAGACGAGGCCGTGGAGAGGCCGTCCTCCGACTTCCCGGCGTTGGGGGAGGAAGACTTGTGCATGTGCGTCTTCATGTGGCGCTTCAGCTTGCTGGCCTGCGTGCAGGCGTGGTCGCACAGGTGGCATTTATAGGGCTTCTCTCCGGTGTGGCTCCGCCGGTGGACGATCAGGTTGCTCTGGAACTTGAAGGACTTCCCGCAAAACTCGCACGACTTGCTCTTCAGGGAGGTGGAGGAGGGCTGGGAGGCCGACGAGGGCAGGGGGGTGCTGGGGGCCGTCTGGGAGCCCGGCGGAGACTGCGTGGAGTTGGGGAGCGGAGGAGGGGTGGAGAGGTACGGAGGTTTGCCCCCGGCCCCCGCCGCGCCCCCCCCTCCTCCGCCCTGCTGAAAGGGCTGAAGCAGCCGCTGCATGGGGCTGGGCCGGCTGGGCGACAGCGGGGGAGTGGACCCTGAGGTGTTCCCCGCCAGCTCCCTGAGCCGGCGCGAGAAGTCCATGGCAGGCGGAGGGTCCAGGGCCAGGGGGGGGTTGAGGCGCAGCACCCTGTCGAAGGCACTCGGGTGGTGGGCTGCCAGCGCCAGATCCTCCTGGCTCAGGTGGTGGGGGTCCAGGTGGTGGCGCGGAGGAGGGCTGAAGAGCGGGGGAGTCGGTGGAAAGCGCTGGTGGTGGTGGTGGTGGGCCCCCCCTCCACCCCCGGAGCTGTCCCGGCCCCCGGACACAGACCCGGGGATGCGGAGGAGGTTGAAGGGGCTGGCCTCAGCCAGGTGCAGCCCGTGGAGGGGGGGCTGGGTGGGGCAGTCCGCGCCCCCGCCCAGGGAGGGGGGCCGGCCCATGCGGGGGGTGAGGGGGCTGCCGTGTTCGCTGTCCAGGTAGATGCGGAAGCCGTGGGTGTTCTGGGCGTGCTGAAGCAGGAACCAGGCGCTGCCGTAACACTGCTTACAGGTTGTGCATGTGTAGGTGCTGGGCTCCTCTTTACCTGCACACACACACAGAGAGAGAGAGAGAAGCACAGGTTCACTCACAAGCCCAGGGACAGCGATCTACACAAAGCACATGATTTTTCCGTGACTCTTGATAACACTAGTGGAGTGTCATCAAGGTTAATTTGATTGATCAAACTGCATTCTTGCTTTGTCCTGGCAAACGTTTTAAGTTGGTAGGAACATTCTTATCCCTGCAACATTTTTATTGAGGTCATGCCCCACATGATCAGTGAGACACAATCCCAAACAAGAAGAGTGTATGTGTGAGTGTGAGTGTGTGTGTGTGTGTGTGTGTGAGTGTGTGTGTGAGTGTGTGTGTGTGTTTGTGTGTGTGTGAGTGTGTGTGTGTGTGTGTGTGAGTGTGTGTGTGTGTTTGTGTGTGCAGGGGGGGATGGCAGCTTCTTCCAGCCTGCTGTGGGACTCTCTCTCTGCTGGCTCTGAGGAGGCTCAGGCTGCAACAAAAGCAAACAATGAAGACTAACCCTGCTGCACTCCTCTTCCTACTGATGTACAGAAATAGAGCCTAACACACACACACACACGCCACACACACACACACGCACGTACACACACGCAGACATACACACACCACACCCTAAACACACACACACTCGCACTGAACACAAAAGCAACTACTGAGAATGAATTCAAATGAATGCCAGCACTAAATATATTTCCATTAATTCAGAGAGCCACTATTCAGGACACCATAAACACAAACACACACGTGTTTTCGCCGCTCTCCTGAACGAAACAGCGAGCGAACTATCTGAAGCTGAGCAGTTTGAAACTCGCATCCTCAATTACCTACTTAAAAATCCATAAAACCCAGCGCACACCAAAAGCAAAACCTCTCAATCAAGTTTAACTAGAAACCTCCCCCTCCGCCGTCCCAGCCAGGCTAGCGACGGCAAAGAAACATTTAAAACAATAATTGACTTTGAATGGCTCTCCGACAGTGACCTGTGGTGGGCTGCACGGTGCATGTGTGTAATCTCATTAGACTGGGACCACTCTGCCATCGTCTCATTTACAAGATTAGATCGTAAACGGACGGCCGCTGAAAGCCTTTCAATATGAAACACGAAGCAAATATGGAGGAGAGCTCAGACCGCAACACACACAGAGGCACACACAGAGGCACACACACACACACACAGAGGCACACACACACACAGAGGCACACACACACACACACACACACAGAGGCACACACACACACACACAGAGGCACACACACACACACACAGAGGCACACACACACACACACAGAGGCACACACACACAGAGGCGCACACAAACACACACAGAGGCACACACACACACACAGAGGCACACACACACACACAGAGGCACACACACACACACCCACACACACACACAGAGGCACACACACACACACACAGAGAGGCACACACACACACTGCCTTTATTGGCGATGAGAGAGATATAAATCCACTAATTATTTGATGCAGCATTTCCTGTTCTAATGTTCTGCCTGCCTAAATGCATGGGTGGGCACGGCCTGATGTAGACACAACTACACACACACACACACACCAAAATAAATCAGCCAACCAGTAACAGAAAACACATAACTTCGTACATGATCCAGCGGCTGTGTGGGTCTGTTTTCCAGTCTAATTCTAATAGTTTACTGTGTGTTTACACACTTACAGTAAATACAGCTGTATTATGTGTGTCTTGAGGGAAGCATAGTAAAAAGACTTGGCTGTGTCTTACGGTGTCATCGCACCTGTGATTAAGTCACTCAGCCTATATAGTGTACGCAGAGGGACACCTCCACAGGTGTGGCATTGAATGTAATTAGTGGACTAGTCCAAGTCAACAGCAGGGACAGTGGGAGATACCACTGGCCACCAGGCGTGGGGGTGCAGACAAGCTTGATTACGCCAGAGCCTAAACGAGCATGGAGGCTGCCCAAGGGGATGCTGGGAAATGGAAAACACGAGGGAGGCCGAACCCCCGAGGTTTCACCTGGAACGGTTCCGTCCGACATTGCGGGGGACTAGGCAGAACCAACACCTTCCTCTCCAAACGAGGAAATGCACTCTAAAACTCTGAACATGTCACTATGTTCCTGCATTTTCGGGGAAGTCAAAGGTGGTGGATACTTAATTGTGGCAGGTAATTATACCAGAGATATTTCCAGACAAAAAGCTATTTTGCAATTAAGTGTCATAAACTGTATTAAATCAACAGGTAAACAGACAGAGAGCAGTTGCGTTGGCCTTGTGGCCGCACACACACACACACACATCCATCAACCTCTCGCTAAACAGCTCAGAAAGGAGGAGCCATCGCTAGCTAATGACTGAGGTATAAACCTGGTGAGTTAACGTCCCTGGTAAAAGGGTTCAGTGGATTTACACTGCTACGCTATATTGCTATATTTCACCTTCTGGAACGGAAAATGAAGACAAATCTTTCCGCTCTCGAAAACCCCCGACTTGCAGCATATTATAAAACAAGGAAGGGGATATGATATATCCAACAAACACTACACATATATTCTATAATATATGATACACTATAAATAGTATTTCCGTATTTTCTGGTAGGGATATTATGCTTCAGGGTCCCTTCGATCAAGTATAGAAGTAACTATGTGAGAGAGTTGTGTGAGGAATGGGTGTGTGAAGGGTGACCCATGTATTTTAAGCAGTGAGTGTGTGTGTGTGCGCGTGTAGGCCCGTGTGAAAATGCGTGAGAGCAGGCGGTTGAGGTGGATAATCCTGTTAACACACACAGATGAGTGTGTGTGTGAGTGTGTGTGAGAGTTTGTGTGTGAGTGTGTGTGAGAGTTTGTGTGTGAGTGTGTGTGTGTGTGTGTGTGAGAGTGTGTGTGAGAGTGTGTGTGAGAGTGTGTGTGTGTGTGTGTGTAAGAGCATGCTCCATGGGAGACCCCAGGACACTTGCAGCCTATTGTGTGTGTGTCTGCTTCAGAGCAGACTGTGTCTGGACTCTGTCTGAGAGCTGAGGCTAGCCTCACACACTCTCACACGCCCAAATGAAGACACACACACACTCTCAAATACACACTCACATACACACACACCTACACATGAAAATGCCCGCACACTCAAACACACAAACATGCAAACAAGCGCGCACACTCACATGGATTTGTGCCCCTTACAGGCCCTCCTCCTCTCTCAGAAATATGCAAGAAACACACCCCACATGACAGGCACAAAGAGATTCATCTGCCAAAACACACACATGAACACACACACGTATGCACACACACACACACCCTTCACTTTCTACAGTTTGTTGAAAGGGCAGCGCTGGCTGCTAAATTATGGATCATTAACATCGGCACAAATTACCACTAATTGTGGCCACCTGCACAGGGTTGGACCTGTGCATTTGCATTCTCAGGCAAAGATGTTTTTTTTTCTCATTGACATATTTTGATCTTGAGTTTACCAGTAGATAAGGCTTCTGGAACGAAGTGAACAAGTCGAAAACACAGAGGTAGAAAAATAAAGGGATGGCCAACTGAAACAGAGAGCGAGGAAAGAGCAGTGAGTGTGAGGTTTAATTTTGTTTACATTTTAGTCATTTAGCAGACGCTCTTATCTAAAGCGACTTACAGTAAGTACAGGGACATTCCCCCCGAGGCAAGTAGGGTGAAGGGCCTTGCCCAAGGACACAACATCATTTTGCATGGCCAGGGAATTGAACCAATAACCTTCTGATTAATAGCCCGACTCCCTAACCGATCAGCCATCTGACCCCCCTAGGTCGGGAGAGACAGAGGGGAAGGGAAAGACTGAGTGAAGACAGAGAGAGAAGGAGGGACAGGGACAAGGTGTGTCATGTGTCCAGGTTTAGGGATGGGGGATTTAGGCTTTGGACCCAGCTAGTGGAGACAGTTTGGCCGCCGCTGCAAGGCTTGGCAGCGCTGGTCTCACATCACGGAAGAAGATAGGACGAGAGCGAGAGAAGGAGGGCGAGGGGAGGGGCGGGATGGCTGAGCGGTTAGGGAATCGGACTATCAATCTGAAGGTTGCAGGTTCGATTCCCGGCCGTGCAAAATGATTTGTATCCTTGGGCAAGGCACTTCACCCTACTTGCCTCGGGGGAATGTCCCTGTACTTACTGTAAGTCGCTCTGGATAAGAGCGTCTGCTAAATGACTAAATGCAAATGAGGGAGGGAGAAGAGAGAGCAAAAGAGAAACTGACAGTATAGAAAGAAAGGGAGAAAGAGCGAGACAGCGACAGAAAGCTAGAGAGAAATACAGTAAAGGGAGGAGAGAGACAGAAAGACGGAGAGAGAGAACGAGAGAGAGTAAGTAAGGAAGATACAGGCTGCCAGCTCCTTGCGCAGGGAAATGTCAAAACGATGTAGCCTGGCAATGAGCTTCCAGAGAACCGGAGAACGAATACGAAAGGGAGAAAAAAAGAATGTGTGCTCTCAAACACTGTGCCAGGAACATTTACAGTCACACACACTCAACACATTTCACCACATTATAAGCACACCCATGCAAAGGCATCTAACACTCAGTATAAACCATCATTAAGCCAAGGACACGACAGACACACTGAAGTGATGTTAGACACACACACACACAAATACACACACAAACGCGTTGTAAAGAAACAAGAGACAGAGGGGCAAAAGAAAACCTGTGTGCATGTGACGTGCATTTGTGCGTGCATGTGTGCGTGCCTGTGTTTGTGCGTGCGTGCGTGTGTGCGTGTGTGTAAAAGCTTCACACAGCCTGCTAGGCCGACACACACACATCTACTGAGTAGGGATGATCTCAATATGGCACCGTCATCGTTGATTGCTCTTTTTCAATTTATTTTTAAAATCCTCAGAGGATCCTGTTAGTTACGTTGCAGAAGTGAGAGCTAAGGTGCACGTTTAATTCGGCGATTTCAGCGAGTGAAGTAGAAAGGGATGCAAATGGAGGAGGGTGATGTGAGGGAGCAGGGAGATGGAATGGAGGAGGGTGATGTGAGGGAGCAGGGAGATGGAATGGAGGAGGGTGATGTGAGGGAGCAGGGAGATGGAATGGAGGAGGTTGATGAGGGAGCAGGGGGGAGGCGCGGGAGTGGGTGTGTGTTTCTCGTCACGTCTAGCACCACCGATTCTAACTGTTCCCTCTGGACAGCTGGCAGTGACAAACAAAGATGGCGGCCAAGTGTGACCAGCTTGGGCATTCTGAGCCCAAGACGTGAGTGTACACACACTCCGGCGCGGCGTCCACACCTGCCTGAACTCCAACAACACTGTCTGATGCTTCGCAAAAAAACAAGCTTCCCTCAGATTTACTGAAACCTCAGAAATAAAGACTGAGATCAAGCCATTAAACTGCAGGACATGACAGCCTTCTTTGTCTTTCTATTCTGTTTCATCTCTCTCTCTCTCTTTGTCTGTTCTCTACTTTTCTCCCATCTGTCTCTCTCTTTCCTTTTCTCTTCCTTTCTTCCTCTCTCTCTGTCTCCCTCCACCCCATCTCATTTCTCTTTCTCTCTCTCTCTCTCTCTCTCTCTCTCTCTCTCTCTCTCTCTCTCTCTCTGTCCTTGGCTATGTGTTGCAGCTTCCACCTCTGGGTAAGATAATGGTAATTGCTGTAATGGAACATCACAGTCGTAGGATTAGGGGTTGCCGAGGGAGAAAGGCCTGTGTCCTGTAATAGAATTTGGGAATTCTAAATCTCCAGCTTAGGCTTTCAAGATGTCCTCAAAATATTGACGGTCCAATGTCCTGTAACCACTGACCTACTTTGTCCGCATGTCACATCACACCAAACATTTAGTTCTATCAGAACAATTCAGTTCCTGGATTGTCATCTATTCAATCTGAATATCCCTTCACATCTGACATAAACGTATCAAATCAAATCAAATTTATTTGTATAGCCCTTTTTACACGCAAGCATGTCACAGAGGGCTTCACATATGCCCATAGAACTGCCCCTCAACCAACCTAAACCCTCCATTAAAATCCTAAAACCCTAAACCCCCCTTAAAATCACACCATGAACAGATGAACAATAATTTAGATCGTCAACAGTAACTATGGTTCCAGGTCAGTGTGTAGACGGTAAGCTACGGTAGCTCTAGTCTGTATTCCCTGTGTGTTGCAGCTTAAACACACGCACACACACACACACACACACCATCTCCTCATCCCCGGCCAGGCGCTCAGTTCTAAGCTAAGTGAAGCACCGTAAACAAAACGCTGTTTGACCAGCACTTGCTGGGCGACACGGCAGGGCCGGTAGAGATCCTGCAGAGAGGATGCACCAGCCAATCACCTCCTGGCAACACAGAGACAACACACACCCCAGGACCCTGGAGGGGACTAACACAGAGACAATAGGTCTTTATCAGGCTATTATAGCAGCTGGACTGGGAACAGGAGCAGGAGAGAGGGAGGGAGAGAGAGAGAGAGAGAGAGAGAGAGAGGAACAGACAGAGAAAGGGAGAGAGAGCTAAGGACAGAGTCAGAGTCAGAGTCAGGGAGAGAGAGAGAGAGAGAGAGAGAGTGCGAGAGAGAGAGAGAGAGAGAGAGAGATAGCGAGAGAAGAGAGAGAGAGAGAGAGAGAGAGAGAGAGAGAGAGAGAGAGAGAGAGAGAGAGAGAGAGAGAGAGAGAGAGAGAGAGGGGAGGGAACAGAGAGACAGAGAAAACATTTGAGTCAGAAGACAGAGAATCAGAGATAAAGTGCTTTGGTAGAGCTGAGATGTCGACCAACTAGAATTTTGGCTAATTGAAGCCGTAACCAAGGCAACTGATAATGATGTGACATGGTAGACAATGAGATATGTATACTGTGTCTATATATATATATACATACATGCATGTACATAAACATGTTTTCTCCTCTAGAGCATGCAAACCAATGCACACATGACTACAACCATCCGCTTTTAGTTAGCATGATTAAAATTAAAATGACTGAAGATGGAACTAAAGAGGTGGGAGCTGTAAGTTCCTAGCACTGTAGTGTACAGCAGGAGGTGCAGTGTTACTAACACTGCAAGTGAAATAAAGACATAGTGACCCCAGTTTACCATACAGCAGCTTCCTGCCGCTACGGCCAGTGACTGACATGAGAGCAAAACACAGATACTGTCTGTCAGCTGTGTCTGTATCTCTGTGTGTAATGTGTGTGTGTGTATCGGCACAGGCACGCTTCTAGTAGAAATATCAATACCTTATGTCCCAGTGTTTTTGTAATCCCTGCTGTGTCGCAGACTGTGGTCTCTACCCATTGGGAGGGAGTGAGTGTGTGTGTGTTCAGTGTAGGGAGTCAGGTGGCTGAGCGGTGAGGGAGTCGGGCTAGTAATCCGAAGGTCGCCAGTTCGATTCCCGGTCATGCCAACTGACGTTGTGTCCTTGGGCAAGGCACTTCACCCTACTTGCCTCGGGGGAATGTCCCTGTACTTAATGTAAGTCGCTCTGGATAAGAGCGTCTGCTAAATGACTAAATGTAAATGTAAATGTTCTCTCCAGTCACAGCCACAGTGGAGTAGCAGACCAGAGAGAGGAGCAAACAAACCTTTCAGACAACAGCACCGTGCTGGAGAGACTAAACCAGAGCCCACTAAACTGTGTTTATGATCGCAATTAAATGGCTGTGCTTTTATAGAATCACTCAAGCATGCTGTAGCAATGATCTGTGCTGTGTGTCTGTGTGTGTGTGTTTTAGTCCCTTCATTGGGAGTCACAAAACACGTAGTGATATAGCAAGCCTTCACTTAACCCTAAACCACGCTGGCAAATTACAGAGCATCGAAATTACAGCACATACATGCAAGTACACACTTATCGACACACACACACAAACACACAGGGAGGAAGCCTGGGGTTTGGACAAGGAAACAAATCCAAAATGCTAGAACCGTCCGGCCACACATGCAAACCCATGCACACATGTATACAAGCATCCGCTTTTAGTTCTAGCCATTAGCTTCATGATCGTCCCCTCAGGATCTGCAGAGAGTTGCAGCCCCGATGCTAGCTCTGTACTAGCTGTGATGCTAATTGCGATGCTAGCAACGATGTTACTTCTTTACTAGCCGTGATGCTAGCTGTGATGCTAGCTGCGATGTTAGCCGCGATGCTAGCTCTGTACTAGCCCCAGGGGCCAGGGCTTTGGTCTCACTCACATCCACTGACAGCTAGGCTAATTAGCACCAGCAAAGCCTGTTTCACATCTCTGTATCATCCTCTCTCTCTCTCTCTCTCTCTCTCTCTCTCTCTCTCTCTCTCTCTCTCTCACTCTTTCTCTCTGTCTTCCTCCCCTTCTCTTTCAGTATAAATGTGCTATTTAATTACGAGGATGAAAATATTAAATAATAAAGGCTGATTAATTGAGAGAGAGGTTTTTAAGTTGCGTGCGTGTAGATAAAATATATGCAGGTACACAGAGAGTCTACGAGTCCTGAAAACCCAGAAGATCAAGCTGGAAAACAGATCTCTACGCCACAAGCAATAGGTCAGTGGTCAATGCAGGAAAACACACACACAGGGACATGAACAAACACAAGACAAACACATAGTCGAACACACACACATTCACACACACACACACACAGGAAGCAGAAAGTGCATGGAGGGTAGTGAGTGATCTACAGGGACCTGCAACAGCTGCCAGGCAGAGCCACTCTGTCATCAGCGTGTGTGTGTGTGTGTGTGTGTCAAGGCCTTGCACAGTGATCACAGTGGGAGATCACTCTGGGCTGAGCAAACACCTCAGCTGGCCAGAGCTGTATGACAGCCCTTCCAGCCCACACACACACACACACACACACATGCGTGAATACATCACACATAAACACACACACACACACACACACACACACACACACATGCGTGAATACATCACACATAAACACACACACACACACACACATACACACACACACACACACACACACACAGGCTAGTTGCTTTCTATCTCTGTCTAATCCCTCCTCCTCAGTTGGCTCATCGCTCCATCTGTCCATCAGGGCATACAGCATACAGGTGTCTGTTGTCTCTCCCTCCCTCGCTCGCCCGCTCCCTCTCCTCTCACCACTGACCCGGCTGTCTATGAAACAGCTCTGTTTGTCTCTCTCCCTTGTCCCTCCCTCTC